>NW_017722826.1:28819-29150 GCF_001865875.1 Lupinus angustifolius | reverse complement strand
ACACTTTTTGAGCATCCCTCTCATCGATCCTGATTGCAAAGAGGGGTTGTCAGAGATCATCTAGTTTGCGATGTGAGCACTGTCCGATCCAACGAAATACCTCATCCATGACTACATGGGACTCGTCTCATCTAGACTCTCCCTCAAGACTTTACTGATGAATCACCGTCATCAACGCCGTCCCTCTTAACATCTCGGGGCTCATTCGTCTCCCGTACATTTCCTCTCCACTACTTCATTTTTTACCATGGATATGCACCCCAACCGAAATTAGCAAATTATGTCTTTTAATCCATCTTTTCTAGTGATCTGCCCATCCTAAGACATCTTC
>NW_017722826.1:28369-28719 GCF_001865875.1 Lupinus angustifolius | reverse complement strand
GAACCATCGCTGAATTATCCTGGACGGCTCTCAAGCCAAGCCTCTTACGGTCAGACGATCTCGCTGCATGGGCACAACATAATACTTCTCAGCACCATTGCGAACCATCGCTGAATCATCCTGGACGAACCTCTAGCCAAGCCTCTTACGATCAAACGATCTCGCTACATGGGCATAATATCACACCCTCCGACCTCGCCTTTAACAAAGCAATTCCTTACTTTTATTACTTTCAAGAATTTTATATAGTTATTTACCTTTACAACTTCTTTATGGCAAACATGCCATTAGGCTCTCGTATATATGAGAGTTATCGTTCAGACGACTTAAAAAGAAGTCATGTCTATATG
>NW_017722826.1:27479-28269 GCF_001865875.1 Lupinus angustifolius | reverse complement strand
GCCTATTTTAGCTCTAGCAAGAGTTGTCTCGCCCTGAGCTAAAACACTCGTTTTCTCTAGACACTTCTCACTCAAGCGAGAGCTATCTTGCTCAAGCCAGAAGAGCCTGAATATCATTTTAATTACTTTTCTTAAGGAAAATATTTCTCATTTATATCACATGTTTTTAAACCTTGAATTTAACAATTATCACATACATATCATTCATTCAAACATTATAATTCAAGAGTAAACATGGTATTTGCATATATAAACATAACATAAATTGGTATAAGAAATATTGTTGTACTTAATCCAAACAAACAGTTGATTTAGTACAAACTTTCTTAATACCCAAGACAACTCCAAACTTGTGAGGGAGTTTGGAGGTCCTGATGCATATTCGGACACCACTGTGTCACGATGTTTTCTCCCTCACCTGAGTGTGTCAGGACGGTAGGTTCTCTGTTTGCAGGTGAACTTACTCGATCCGATCTCCTCTCGAACTCTTCATTACGCCAAAATAACGTTAATTAGTTAACTGACGATAATTATTATACTTACGAAATAACTTTTTTACGCGAAGATAAAACTTCCGATTTAAAATGAATTTAATTGCTTTCGTCCATCCGATTCAAGGTTGAATATCCTTGAATCATCATTTGTCATTGAAAGTCTTACAATCAAATATTGAAAGTTTTACAATCAAATAACATTTTTTAAAGTAAGATTTTCAATGAAACTTATACCAGAATTATGTCATAATCCGTGGATATACACGAGGCTAGTTCCCAGGAAAGAGAGGTGAGTC
>NW_017722826.1:27077-27379 GCF_001865875.1 Lupinus angustifolius | reverse complement strand
TTTATCCTAAATCATTATTTTAACTTGGAAATCAAAGAGTAAAATATGCTAAACCACTTTTAAAACATAATATTTTCTAAAAAATGAAACATTTTCAACAACCACTCATCAATATCATAAACTTTCAAGAATAAAATACAAACTTGTTCCTAAACACATTAAAGGTTCCTTTGATGTTAAAAGCATCACCTTTAAACATATTCAAATACTAACAATAATTTATAATATTTTCAAACAAATAACTCATCTAACCTTGTCCAAATATATAGTTTTTCCATCTAAGAACAAGGAAGAAATTTCAA
>NW_017722826.1:0-26977 GCF_001865875.1 Lupinus angustifolius | reverse complement strand
CTTTATGAACAACATAATAAAAACTCATAACTTTCTATGAAGTATGAGAAGAAGATGAAGAAGAGAAAATAAAAGACTACATTAGTTTGTATAGTGAATTTAATGTAAAAATGAGAGAATGTGGTGAGGTATTTATAGGAGAGCCTCACCCTCATCAAATCATAAAATTTAATACAAAGTAAGTAGATTTAGACTAGCATAGGTGATGTGTCTAATGGTGGTATAGTGAGAGGATTTGTTGAGTGATTTAGGGGTTTTTGGAAGCTTTTGCAATACTTGTGTAACAAGTAAGTGACTCATGAAATGATGACTTCCAACTTTATTGATATGATGTAATTTCTTGATAAACTTCGTGTCTGAACATTTTTGGATAATTCCGTCCGGAAATATACATTCTCCCGATTTAGGACATTTGCTCGAAACGTCGAAACTTGAATTTCGAGGTGAAAAATATCTAGAGATGAGTTATGGACAAACTTGGTTTCTATTTTGACTAGAAATAATATTTGGAAGCCAATGGTGAAATCAGAATTCGATTTCGAGTTACATAACTAAAAAATTGGACGAAAACTCGATAAAACGACCCGGAATCGTCTCGGAAACTTTTATTCTCCAAAAATCTTGAAAACATAGGGCAAGAAAGAAAATCATAGTACAAGACTAAAACTCAACTCAGTTTTAACATAAAACATTACTGATTAATTTCTATAATTAATCCATTAATACTAATGACTTACTTAAAAGTGTTTTGAAAAACACGATGTTACAATATTTTGCATGTACACAAGTGTGTTGGTGAAGTTAGAATAATGTAAAAAATGAAAAGTCTTATTCTCTTCAATCTTTTTTCTTATATTGTGCATTCAAATGGTAGACATTTGGAAATTAATATTACACTCAAATGAGGAACACATCTATTATCACATAAGAAATCACAGACAATAAACAAAGAGTGATATAATTCTTGGGAAAGAGTGTGTACACTAGAGAGCAAGACAGCTTGGGAAATTAAACAACAAATATAACAAAAACAATGTTCGGCAATTTGCCTTAATTATTTTAAATGTGTACAATAGATCAATAAGTACATATGCATTAACAATTTACAAAATGAACACAAACTTATTTGCTCAAGAGTGAAGATAGAATCAAGAGACTGATGGCATGTACAACAACATTTCTTTTTTGATTATTTACTTTGCCTGATAGGAATCACCTGTTTCCATTGTTATCCCACTTGGTGTTTCCATCCAATTAAAAAATCTAAATTAGGACAAAATTATCTTGGGATAGAAGATATTGTCCCACTTTACAAAAAGGCTATGACTATGTCACATTCTCCTAACAAAGATATTGCATACATTTAATAAAATTATAGATAGTTTATGAATTTGAAACAAATATTTTCACGTTTTTACTATTGAAATTTTTACATTTATTCTTTAATCACTTGTTCTCTATTTTTTCTTTCATAGTATCCTTCAGTTTCATTGGAGGTAAACTAAACTCTCCAAATACAATTTCACACAAAATGATATAATAAAAAATATCTCTAGTTTCTTGATACCAATATCAGTCCAACACTCTGGTGAATATCAACCATATTACTCTCCCTTTATATAGTGAAGGGGAGTAAGATTTCTTCTTAAAGAGATGTGAATAAAGTTTGTCATGGTTTGAAGACACTTGAAAATGCTATATTCAATTTTCTATGTTCGACCTCATAGTTTTTAATGGTCAAAAAATAATTCCAACACTTTGAAAACATCATTACTAAATATACTATATGAATCATTTACCAAAATTCAATTTCACGTATTCATATTGAATCGATCATATATCAAGGTTTATTGATCATATCCTCTGTCAATTAAGGATGAATTCTCAACACAATAATAAGGGTGATATACATTAGTATGGAACTTCTGATTCAGGTTTTGTTTCTTTATCCTCTTCCCTTGAGGACTAAAGTTAAAAATAAAAATAGAAATTCATTTTTTTAAGAATATAATAATAATATATTGTCAATGTAAAGATTTATACTATATTCACTATATCTAGGGTGAGCAAGACTCGATCTTGTCCATAGACTCGTCTTAACTTGATGACTTAGGGACGAGTCTAACCCGTCCAAATAAATAAAAAAGGACACACCCAATTAAAAGGGACAGACTCATCGTAAAAAAAGATGGGTTTGGGTCTATGTGCGGGTCACCCTCTCGTCTCTTATAGTTATATATCAAAAATAATTGAATAAATAAATATCAATACACATTATGTTCAGCCTACACAACTCAAATACTTACAAGTTCACACAACATATCCATACCACCTATCATATACAAAAACACTTCAGTTTATGTTGACACTTGACAATTTAAATTATTCTGAAATTTTCAATATCTTTTATAATTTTCAGTCACGTGATTATGATAATTTTTAGTTTAAAAGATGCAATTTATGGTTTATGTTTATATACTAATGTATGTGAGATGCATATTTTAGTGGAGTTTATATACACATTGTGATAACTTTGATAGTGCATGCTTAAAGATTTGAGGAAAAAAAATATGTTTATCATTTTGTCATTTTCCAATCCAGGCTCATCCATATTTTGACTTGTCCTATTTTGGAATCATCCCTTATACGTCTTATCCTAATTAGGTTGTTCAAAAATTGATCCAATCAATATTTAGGGACGAGATAGGGACATACTTAATTCGTTCAATGCTAACTCCTAACTATATCATCCACCATTTATTTCTATTATTTTTTGAAGAGTAAAAAATTATTAAATATGAATGGTAAATGATATAGTAGTAACCTACTAATCACATATACTTTATGTGGATACACTGTTTTTTCATTTGTCTTTTTGCAATCAACAATTAAGTAAATTCATTTAGGCCTTAATTGAACCGACTTCTTTATCCTCGTGTTTTGTGTCAGCCAATCTCAACTTGTTTTTTTTTTTTTAAATACATTCTATTTATTCATGCTTAAGGTTTGAAGCTTGGTTGGTTTGCCACCATCCAAGAAACTTTCTCTACTGTTCAACAATCATAAATATGAAACCATACGAGTTTCTTGATAACTAAGGTTTTGGAGAATAATGAAAGAAAGGTGAGAGTTCCGAACACAGGTGAAATGGGATGAGTTTTTTTTCCGTATTGGACAGTTTATTTAATATTAAAATACAATACAAAATAAAAGTGAAATTGGCACGTCATTTCAGCCACCCTATATAAAAACGTGGCTAACTTAAAATTTAAACCCAAATTGCTATTGAATTTGGGCCTATGCCAAAATAAGTATGTGCCAACTTCAGCTTACCTCACTTCACTTCTTCCATCACCAAAGTTTATCTTCTATCATGGCTTTGAGTTTCTTCTTCAGCCCTCTACAAATATACATCACCATTCTTATTTATCGTCTCAACTACCTTCTTGCTCGCGCCTTGCAGTCGGTTCACTTCCTTCCGGATTCACGATTCGACTTTCCTCATCCTCTCGTCCATCATAGCATGATCTCACAGAAGCACATTGAATCGAAGCCATTTGTAGGGCTTCTTATTGTTCTAATTTTCTTCTTAGCTTACGAAATTTGAATGAGTGATTTGTTAAAATAGAAATGATGAGAAATTAGGGTTTGAGAGATTGAATTGTAAGAAAAAAGGATTAAATGAGTTATCATGGGATTGAGATGAAATCAATGAGAAAATGTAGAACAAGTTGAGGAAGACGACAGAGAAAGAGTGAAGGAGACAAATTTGACACATGAGGTTAGAAATGTTAGAGAAATTCTGTAAACATTGAAGGTTAGATTGGTTTCAAATGAACCATCAACGTTCAGAGCTTCTTCGTGAGTGATGTTTCCTTCATTATGCATTTGCAACTTCTTCCTTGATTTCTTCTTCTTCAGAAATATACTAACATGATTATCCTTTTTCGATTTTATAATTTTCTTTCAAATTTTAGGAAATATGATTCTGTCAATCCCAATCCCTAATTTTGGACCAATAAGCCAATGTAAGTAATCTTTTAATCTTATTGTCATCTCAGAAGTAATATTATTGTTGATTGTTACAGTTTAAAACTCGATTTTACTTAGTATTGAATCTTGTTACACTTTAAGACTTGATTTTACTTTGCTAAATTATCAGTTACAAACTACAATATATGATAGGTTTGGTTGCAATATGCTCAAAATCTAGATGATTGAACCACTGGCTTATGTATTTGGGTATTACTATTGCTTGAGTGTGGCTAAGTTTTTTTAGAGTGAAGACTATGGTACGTTAGCAAAGTAAACTATGGATAAATGAACATTAGCGTATGTATTTTGGTATTACTATTGACTCGCTTTAAACGCTTGCCTTTCTTGCTTTAAACAATTGATTCCGTCAGGCTTTATATTTGGGGTTGAGCCTTACAGTGTTATCCATTAGCATTGAAGAAAAAAAAGAAGCACATGAAAAATTCATTGGCCAACTATTTGATCCTACATCTGAAGTGTTGAATGAGGGCAGTGAGACTTGCTTCACCACTCATTTGTATTTAAGTAGCTTTTAAGTTGAAATTGTTTTTTTAACTTTAAATTTGTTTAACACAATATGGGAACATAGAAAATTTTGAGGTTTTGACTTGCTTTCTAATGAAATGAGTAATTTTTTGTTTTGTATCCTTGTTTGGGGAATTTACTTATCTTTATAGGCCGGTTTAGATATTGTGTTTCTACACACCACCTCATATCTGCATGATTTTTGTAATTTGATTATATCTGGGTTTTTTATTTGTTTTCTTCATATATGTACTATGATTTTCAATTGAACCTGACTTTTATATTTTCATGAAACATGCAATATCATTCTCAGAGTTTTTCTTGGCAGATATTTTAACTTCCATGGCAAAAGTTTGCTTCCTCATTTGTAATGTTATCTTTCTCTAGTAAAATTGTGTCCTCTTTGATGTTAATCTTTATTCTCAAACCTCTTATTCCCTTCTTCTTTCAGCTCATGGGCTGTTTTGAAAAAAATGAGGAATCCAATTCAACCTCATTATGTTATGAAAATACAGCTTGCAAGGACAAACTCCATTTCAAGGTATTAACAATGTTACTTCACTTAATATCCCCTTCATAAGATTATTTGATGAGGTTTTGAAATATGTGGAGTTTTAGGATGGTTAATTGTCATTCTCACCTTCTCGGTTGCAGTAATTTAATGTAATATTGATAATGTACCTTACTTATCATATTTTAAAGGAAAAAAACAATTATAGTACCATGGAGGAGGCAACAACAGAAGCTCACAACATTAAAGCTATTATGGAGGTACATATTTGTTTTTATATAAGAATTCATCATATTATTGGCAGGTGAATATGAGAAGTGTTCTCTTTTCCTTGGTGAAGATAATGTTAAGCAGTGTAGAGTAGTTATTGACACCAAGTTTGTCTATGTAGAAATAGAGAGTGACATTTTTATTAGAGATCTACATAAACAATCCATATGACTCGCAACACAGAAAAGACTGCCCTGTACCCCCAATGTGCAATACATTCAAGCATCTCTACTGAACAATCTAGTATGTTTCTTTTAATATTATATGCAATATAACATCAGGTCAAGCAACTAGTGATGACAATTGTGGGAAAATATGACCAATTTGGTTGTAGAGGCTACGAAAAGTGCAATGTTACAACCACAATTGTGAATTGCAATTTAGAACCTGATATTCACACAACATTTTGTGCACATCATTCATTCACTGCTAATCAATATGCAGATAATCAGTTAAATATGTATACTATGCATTTGATCTTGGATATTAATTGATTAATATTCTCACTCAACACATAATATACATATCTGCTTATAAATTATTTGGATGTTGATCATCAGTGTAACTGTCCTTTTCACATCTAATATAACTACTTTCTTATATATAAACAAATATCCACTGAACATGTATCTAATATGCAAAACATTTAGTTTCCGGGTATGATAAGCTTCAAACTCAAATAATTCTGCCCTACATGCAGGCATCCTACATTTTCAGCATAAGGCTATAACAAGTCATGAAAAAGGAGCAAGCTTAATTATAGAGTCTAATCATTGTCAATTAATTTTCATGTCAGCATAGTTTATGATTGTGCTCTACTTAAACTACAGAGTGGATCACATAATACCATCAAAGTAACCAGGGTTGAACATATTGCAACAACAAAGTGACAACTTCATAACTGCTCATGTGGAAAAACTAGAAGAGGTAAATGTTTTAAGCCTCTTACATATATGTCATTGATATTTAGAGTGTAGTAAACATCCAATATTTCTCTGTATAAATGACAAGATACCTCTCCCTCTCACCCCTCTTCTTATTTATAGAGAACATGCATTATTCCTTTAATTATCGCAGTTCCCAACTAACTAACTAGCAACACTAACAAGTATTTCAACTAATTCCAGTTAAACAAGTTCTTATTTATAGACTACCTTGAGCATTTCCATTACCTTTATCTGCTACTCCAAAGGTCATCATTATGGGTCCATGAAATTAAGTTCTCAATGATCAAACATTTATTTGGTCCGTTTTCTACTTTTTCAAGTAATGATGTTGTTATGGTCAATGCAGGAAATAAGAGAGAGAAGCTCGTGTCGCAGACGGGGGATAAACTATTGTTGTACATCTTAAGGGTCGGATGAAAATGACTGATGCTAAAAGTGGAGTGGTTGTAGGCTCTGTTGCCCAATGTGTTCTAAAGTACAATATGACCAAAAAGAAACATATCGAAGTGGAGTTATGATTGCTTAGATATTCATGAACTTATATTAGTATAATGTTTTATAATTTGATTGATCATTAGGATTTATTAATATTAAACATTTGATAAATGTATCATATTTGTTTTTGCTAGTGATATAATACTTTTATTATTATTATTATTAGTTAGCACATATTTAATTTCATTTAGAAATTTACCATTTAAAGATGGTTCATCGGGATCAGGAAAGGAATTATATGAAAATAATTAAAATTGTGACTAATTTAATTAGCCACGGTAAAATTGTAGCAAATCAATTATGTATAGTAACTTTTCACGAACAATGGCTAATTTTAACAATTTGCCACGGTTGAAAGTGTGGCACAGTAACATGACCCATGGCTAAGTTAATGTTACCACACACTACGCAGGTGTAGCTATAGTATACATCAACCATAGCTAATATTTTGCAACGCCATTGGTAACTACTATTACTTTGCTCCCAAATACAACTAATATTACTTTCTACAATAATAAAATGAAGATCATATGTCATATTTTATGAGTCTCAATCAAATTTAAAATTGATATATAGTTAAAAATTGACATGATGACGAAATTTTATTGGGACATATCATCCTTATTCAGAATAATGATCCGACCTTGTTTTCCATGAATGAGGATCAAATTAATTGTCTCACTTTTATGTCTTATTGTGTCCCAATTTAATAGAAAATTGTCACATACTTAAAAAGAAAAATAAAATAATATAAAATAATATTTTTATACTATTTGGTAGAATATAGTTGATTTCAGACATAGAGATGAAAATTTTATGAGGAGAGGATCTGTTTCTTTCCCCACACTACTTTCCCACTCAAATATACAGAACAATCTACCTTTTATAATTTTGTATTTTACTTGGATTAACTTGTAGAAAATATTTCCATCCATGATTACATTTACCAATCAAATGTGAGTGATTCTATGTTATACTTTACTTTTTTAAAACTAAATAATAATTTTGACATTTATGATTTACGAGTTAATTTTAAAGGGAAAATAAGAGAAATAGAGATTTGAGTGTGATATCGTTTAATCTATGAATTGTGTACAAGTTATATTTTTGGAGACTAATAGATAGAAAGGAAATCCAAAAAGTCGATTAAAACATATAAAAGTTAGTAAAAGACTCAGTTACTTAAGAAGAGAATTTCCAAATACAACAGGTAAAGCCGTTTCAAAATAGTCACTTTGCGTGTTATATATTTTCTTTTAGTTTTGATCAAGTAACAACTCTAAAACCTGTAGACATCTATAACGTTTTGCGTGCATTGTTTTGAGTAGAGTAGTTTCTACTATCGAGTGCCCAAACTTTTTCATATACTATAAAGTAAAGAGCATATAGAATCAACCCATGATGCCAATCCAACTCCTTTTGAATGGCCAACTTTTCTGCTTCATAAAAGCTTAAAAATGGATAAGTTGTCATGTATATGTAACAAAGTTGTACAAGCTTAAATATAATATAGTATATTTTTTTGGGTTACATTTTATTGATTTTGTTGTCTCTTCTAGGTACACACAGTATAACTTATCAAGTTCCCTCTGCTTTCAAGTAATAATGGAAATGTAAAGCCTAATTATAAGTACTCAGCTTATAAATGTTTTTCTTCAACAATGATGTTTGCATAACTTTTTTTCTTCAGCAATGTAATTCAATACATTTTTGTTGAAAAATTAATTTGACACTTGAGATATATTGAAAAATAATATAAAGTCGAGATTGTAGATATTTTTTGTACCACGTGTTATTATCTTTATCTAGTATTGGACCCTCCTGGATAGGATATTTATTACTTTTTAAGCTATCTATTCTTGTTGGGAAGCAAAATTAACTGCATTTTTTTATGATTGTATCTTAGGATATTCTTAGCAAACATCATCATTTTCATTTTCTTATTTTCCGCTTTCAAGTTCCAGCTAAACTTTGTCATCTTTATATAAACGTATCATTTTTCAAAGCATGCATGAAAACCAATTATGGGATTTCTTCAATTTTGATAACTTGAGTAAGAGCAAAGAGAAGTTAATCATTGAGCTATCTGGCCAAGAAAGAGAACCTCTCATGAATAAGAAGCGAAGTTGGCATAATGCTTGTGGAAGTGGTAAGAAGGTAATTGATGCTAAAGAGAAAGATGGAAAGTCTCTTGAACTGGATCATGAGATGCATATACAAATAGAGAGAGAAAGGAGGAAGAAGATGAGAAACATGTTTGATACTCTTCATGCTTTGCTTCCACAACTTCCTTATAAGGTAATTTAATTAGTTCATCTTCTATACTCAACTATTGGTTTTAATTTGTAGGGTGACACAAAATAATTACTGTTCTAAATGAGCAAATTCTTTCTATTAACACATGTGTTTTGTAGGTCTTATTTCATAAGATTACTTTACAAAAGTTAAGATTGTTATAACTTTCCTAAGATAGAGACGTGTGTCCTTTCCACATTTCCTAACATTTTATGTTGAAAAGGATACAAGAAAGCATAAGATAAAATAGACATAATAGATAGAGAGAAATTAATAGTTTCAAACCATATGACAATAATTCAATTTTATTAGGAGGCATAATAATTCTTTAATACACTTTGGTTTAATTTGATCTTATGTAGGTGGACAAATCAACCATTGTGGATGAAGCAGTGAACTACATCCAAAGTCTAAAAGAGACTTTAGAAAAACTAAAAGGACAGAAACTAGAAAAGCTTCAATCCGTTTCCACTTTTAGGTATGAGCCATCCATGATCAATAAATATGCCTCTTGTGACATGAATGAATATATTATTTTATTATTTGAATGACATAACTCTTGGATTAAGAGTTATCAATGAAATGTTAAGACTCTAGGGAAAGAGCCTATATATAGTGCTTGATGGAAGCACTATACCAATATGAAAAAGGACAGAAAACATTGTCACTATCTCTGCCCATAAAGATTGCTCTATCAGCCATCACTTAAGCAAGAGCATAGTAAGAACGGGAAGGAGATAAAAGAGTTTCTCTATAAACCAAGAACACCAAACAACAACTAAATGGAGGATCGTATCGTCATGGTTAAAGGTTAGTAAACTATGTTAGTGTTTGTACTTAGAAGGAAAAGAAAAGAGTTGCAGAGAGAAAGAAGTTACAATCAGAAGGTGAGGAATTCGGGTACGAGGGAGAGAATTGTTAGAGAAGAGATTCAATGAATATTCAATGTATTAGAAATTGTATGATCCATCAATCATTGCAAGTAATATACACCTTTCCTAAAACAACTTCAACCAACTTAACTACTTTCTATAATTGGCAACTCATCTAACCACTATACCTAACTCTCTTTGATTACAACAATTAACATGCCCTCTTAATCAAGAGAGTTTGTGATTCATGACAGTAAACTTTACATAGCAAAAACAGCTTTACATAGTAAAAACAGAGTTGTTTTAGAACTTTAATACATTCATCATATCTCTTAACCTCTTGAACCTATCAATCTTGAGTGGTTTTGTTAAGATATCAGCCTTCTGAATCTCTGTTGAGCAATGAATCATCTTGACTCTACCTTTACCAACTTGATCTCTTAGGAAATGAAATCTGGTTTCAATGTGTTTGCTCCTTCCATGACTAACAGGATTCTTTGCCAAGCTTATTGCTGACTTATTATCCACCTTGAGTTCGAAATTCTCAAACTCTCTATACTCCAGCTCTGTCATTAGATGTATCAGCCATAAGCCTTGGTAGGTTGCATTACATGCTGAGATATATTCAGCTTCACAAGTTGATAAAGCCACTACATCTTGCTTCCTTGAGCTCCAAGATATAGGTGCACCAAAGATGGTGAACAAGTAGTCTGAGGCGCTCCTTCTGTCTTCCTTGTCTCCACACCAATCTGAGTCTGAGTATCCCACAAAGTCTGACTCACAGTTCTGCCTTTGGTTTGGAAAGAGCACATCATAGCACAAAGTTCCTTTGAGATATCTCAGGATTCTTTTTGCTGCAATCATGTGAGCTTGTGTGGGTTTGGCCATGTATTTTCTTATTACTCCCACTGCATATGTTATCTCTGGCCTGCTATGACAGATGAACCTGAGGCACCCCACTATTTGTCTATAAAGTGTTGTATCTGCATCATTTTCCAGGCTAGCTTCATTCATCTTCATGTTTGCTTCAACTGGTGTTGAAGCAGGCTTACAATTCTGCATTTGAAATCTCTCGAGCACATCATTTGTGTACTTCCTCTGATGCATCATTATTCCCTTCTCTGTTTTGAGGAATTCTATGCCAAAGAAATAACCTAATTCCCCAAGGTCTGTCATCTCAAACTCAGATTTGAGCTTTCCTTTTAATGCTAGAATTTCACATTCACTACTTCCTGTGATGACCAAATCATCCACATAGAGACAAACCAGAATTAAATCTCCTGTGCTTGTTAGATTTACATACACACCATGTTCTACTTTGCACTTAGTGAAGCCAATGGATGATAGGAATGAGTCAATTCTTTTGTTCCAAGCTCTTGGAGCTTGTTTCAAGCCATATAGTGCCTTCTTTAGTCTTAGTACTTTGTTTTCCCCTGCTGTTGCTATCTCAAAACCAAGGGGGTGTGTTATATACACTTCTTCTTCAATAGGCCCATTTAGGAAGGCACTCTTGACATCAAGTTGCCACAATTCCCAGCCATTCCAACTAGCAAGTGCAACAATCAATCTGACTGTTTCGAATCTGGCCACTGGTGCAAACACTTCATCATAGTCATACCCTTTTTTTTGCATGAATCCTTTGGCCACAAGTCTTGTCTTATGTTTGGAAATACTTCCATCAGGTCTCAGCTTGACCTTGTACACCTATTTGACTGTTATAGGCCTCTTATCACTTGGTAGTTCAGCTTCTTCCCAAGTATCATTTTTATTGATTGCTTTGAGTTCTTCCTTCATTGCTTCAAGCCATACATCCTCCTTGAGTGCTTCTTTGAAAGTGATAGGTTCAATTTCACCTAAGAGAGCTAAGTGAATTAAGTCATCCTCATCAGTGATTACATCATCTGCAAACATTTCAAAATCACTTAGCCTCAGTGGTAGATGCCTTGTCCTTGTAGGTCTAGTTTCAGCAGTCCTGTTTTCTTGATGCCTCATTCTTGGAACAGGATTCAAATCTTCTGAATTATCACTGTTCTCTTGCATAGGAATCACAATTACTGATTTTTTGTTTTCAGGCTGAATAAATGAATCTTTCCATAAGCTCATCTCATCAAAGTACACATCTCTACTGAACACTACCTGATTTGTTATAGGATTTAGGAGTCTATATGATCCTGTTGGGTTGTAGCCAACAAAAACCATCAATTCACTCTTGTCATCTAGTTTCCTCCTCAACTGATCTGGGATGTGCCTATAACAGACTGAACCAAACACTCTTAAGTGCTTCACTGATTGCCTTTTTCCAGTCCAAACCTCCTCAGGAATCTGACTTTCAAGAGCTTGAGTTGGGCATCTGTTTAGCACATATGTTGTTGTAGTCACAGCTTCACCCCACAAATTATGAGGTAAGTCTTTGCATTTCAGCATGCACCTCACCATGTTCATTATGGTTCTATTTCTCCTCTCAGCCACTCCATTATGTTGTGGAGTATATGGAGCAGTGACTTCATGAATGATGTCATGTCCTTCACACCAATTTTCTAGTTCTCTTGAGTTGAACTCTCCTCCCCATCCGTTCTGAAATTTTTTAAGAGTTTTCCAGATTGCCTTTCTGCTAAAGCCTTGAACTTCTTCAGCTTTTCAAATACTTCATTCTTTGTTTTGATTAGGTAGGTCCACATCTTCCTGCTAAACTCATCAACAAAAGAGACAAAGTATTTGTTTCCTCCAAGAGAGGGCACTTCAAAAGGACCACATACATCAGAATATACAACATTTAGTAATTCAACAGCTCTAGTTTGGTTGTGATTACTGAATGGTGTTCTTGCCTGTTTGCTAGTTAGGCAATTATCATATGTTGAGTTTTGAGTTCTGATTTCAGGAAGGCCAATAACCATGTCCTTAGTGCTTAACATTCTAAGATCTCTATAGTTGAGGTGACCATACCTTAGGTGCTAGAGCCATGTCTCATTTGAAGCAGTTTCTGCCTTCAAGCATTGTGACTCTGCAATTCCTAGCTTGATTTGGAATGTCCTGTTGTTTGAGAGTGGAGCTTGTAGGATTTTCATCTTCAGTTTGTCATAGACACTCATCACTCCATCATTCAGCTCCATGCTGAATCCTTTTTCATGTAGTTGCCCAAGGCTAATCGGATTGGTCTTCATTTCAGGTACAAACAACACATCTGTTATGTATGCTTTGCTCCCATATTTCATTTTGAGAGGTATGTCACCTGAGCCTTCAGTGATCACTACCCTGTTGTCTGCAAACTTCACTTTGTTTCTCTTGCTTGAGTCAAAGTTCACCAACCATTCTTTATGCCCAGTCATATGGTTAGAACAACCAGAATCAAGGTACCAAGTGTCATTTCTTTGGGATTTGCATTCTGTTGTCATCATGAGTTGCACAACTTCTTCTTCAAAGTCTTCATTCTCTTCCTTAACAAGGTTTGCTTCTGAATCTTGCTTTATTTGTTGTTGATTCTTGGTAGGTTCTAAGCATTCAGTTGAGTAATGCCCAAACTTGTCACAATTGTAACACCTGACTTTCTTCTTATCAACTTTCCTCCTCATCCCTTTGAATTGCTTTTGTCCAAACCTCCTAATGGATTGTTCTGGTTGATCTGAATTATTGACATAATTCTTCCTCCCTTTCATATCAGGATATCTTCCTTGAGTTCTACTTGAATTCTTTGCACAAAATCCTCCTTTCTTTGTTGTCTGCATTTGGAGAACTTGGTGTGAGGATCTATCTGTGATCATCTCATTGAGTCTTTGTTCATGGGCTTCAAGTGACCCTTGAAGCTCTTCAATCTTCATATTTTCAACTCTTCTTGATTCCTCAATGGCTACCACCACATAATCAAACTTAGGGGACACTGTTCTGAGAATCTTCTCAACTATGGTTGCATCAGTCATCTTTTCACCACAAGCCTTCATCGAGTTTATGTGTGTGATCAACCTAGTGAAGAAATCTGCTACTTTCTCACCTTCCTCCATCTGCATGAGTTCATATTTCCTTCTCATGGTTTGTAGACGAATTTTCTTCAACTGTGCAGCACCAGCATAGTGCTTTTCTAGCACATCCCAAGCTTCTTTGGCTATTGCAGATCTTGCAATCATTTCGAAGTGTGCATTGTCCACTGCTTGGTTAAGGAGGCAAATTTATTTGCAGTCCTGTTTCTTGTTTTGCTTGTGTATGTTCCTCTGTGCTTCTGTGGCTTCTTCTTCTAGAATTGGTAGCCCTTCTTCTACTATATCTGCCACATCTTGGTATCCAAGTATTGCTCTCATTTGTATGCACCACCTAGTCCAATTCTTGCCATCTAGTATAGGTAGTGTTGTGGCAAAATGTCCAGTTGTTTGTGCCATTTTGCAGCGGAAAGTTGGTGATCTTCTTGCTAGTTCTTGATGCCAATTATTAGTGTTTGTACTTAGAAGGAAAAGAAAAGAGTTGCAGAAAGAGTTGTAGAGAGAAAGAAGTTACAATCAGAAGGTGAGGAATTTGGGTATGAGAGAGAGAATTGTTAGAGAAGAGATTCAATGAATATTCAATGTATTAGAAATTGTATGATCCTTCAATCATTGCAAGTAATATACACCTTTCCTAAAACAACTTCAACCAACTTTACTACTTTCTATAATTGGCAACTCATCTAACCACTATACCTAACTCTCTTTGATTACTACAATTAACAATCTCTAACTATTCTTATGATATGAAAACTATAATTTCTTAAGATTCATTTACACATGGTTTTCATGTTAAACTTACATGGGGTATTAGAACACTGTGTTTAAGAATTTATAATTTTTCATTGATGATGATTCGATCCTAAATGATGTTTTAAAATATGTTCTTGAATGTTTAGAGAACTTCATTATATTTATTTCTACCGCATCATAGTAACAAATAATGAAAACAGAAACAAAACCTTGTATCCTTTTCTATTTCACACTCTGTTTCTATTATGACTATTCTGCACTGTTTATATTGTGCTATATTCTTTAGAACATAAAAACTGTTTATATTGTGCTATATTCTTTAGAACATAAAAAATAAAATATGAATGAAGCACGTTCTATTTTTTCACTTTTTTTGATAAGATTGATATATACATTAGTGACTAATTACTTTGAATATATTATATACTTTGTTCTTCAAGTTTCTGTTTGGATAGAGTCCATATGTATAGCATTAACAAAGGAGTAATATATGTTATATATATAGCGTTAATAGTAAAGTAAATATATATGTTATATGTACAGTTACGAGAGAAGCAATATATATTATATATAACATCATAAGTAATATATATGTTATATATATAATATTAACAGTAAAGTAATATAATGTTCTATACACATAATATTAACATATATGTATTATATGTATGTTACATGTAATATTAATAGATGCAAAGTTACATTTTCATTTGAAGCTTTAATGAAATTGTTTCAACAATATGTATATAACTTTATAATTTATATTTAATTTTGGGAAGTCATATGTATGTATAATATTATGATTTGTTAGAAGTTTGGAATTATTGTATGATAGATTTGTTAATCACCAAAGTGGTCAAATCTTTATGTTATTTAATTCAAAATTGTATGATCATATTTCATTTGTTTGGAATTATTGTGTGATAGATTTGTTAATCACCAAAGTGGTCAAATCTTTATATTTATTTAATTTCAAATTGTATGGTCATATTTATTTACTCGTCAATTTGATACTATGAATTATTTGTTTATGAGTAAATTGAAGTTTATTATTATAAGACACTTAAGAATTGCCTAAAGGTTGATTATCTGTTCTTATAATCAATGAACATGAATGTTGGTAGTATAAATGTATCATTAAGTTATATTTATATATCCAAAGATAGTAAATGTTTCTAATATATGCATACATCATTGCCAAATTATGTGAATTTCTTTTAGTATCATTATGTCTAGTATGATATATTGATGGATTACCCAAAGGTAGACATTAATATACACTTATGAAGTAATCTGAATTAATTTTGCATGTAACTCAAAGCCTTAACGTTTTTGTTTGATTTTATTGATTGCAGTAAATGTTGCTTTGCATTCGCAATTCTCATCTGTTCCAACTTTCAATGGACTTAACTTCTCTAAATGGAGTGAACAAATCCAATTTTACCTTGGGGTAATGGATTTGGAATTATCACTTAGAGAAGATAAGCCAAGTGCTATTACTAATATATGAAAGTGCAAAGTGTCAAGAATAGCACTAGCATGTCTTTGCCTGTGTTTTGATGAAGACAAAGTTTTAACAAAGCTTGAAGATGACTCAACAATCAATAGGCCTTATGCTCATTTGGTCATGTCTAGACTAGGATATAAATTGAGTCTATAATCTAAGTAGTCTGGGATGTATGCTGTAGTAAGTGAGTATAGTTTAGGTGAACCTAGATGCTAGTCTCTTAAGCCATCTTAATTGACATATCATATTCATGAGATACACCATCTTAATTGACATATCATATTATGAGATACACCATCTTAATTGACATATCATATTCATGAGATACACTATCTAGTTAATTGTATGTTCATGCATCTATCATACATGTTATATGTACGTATTATGCATAATATAATTGGTAAGCATGTATGTATATTGTGCATAACATATGAGAAGTTTATCATTTGAAAAATATGCATAAATGTTCAGTTAATCGATAAACATGGTAACTTAATCGATTAACTCAACTGCTTTTCTTTTAAATATGTGTTTTCTGTTTTAACTAAATTTTGTGTCATTTTGTTGCCCTGTTAATCGATTAAATGGAAGCCTTAATCGATTAACTAGTCTGTTATGTGTTATAACTGAAATCTGTTTTAACTATTTTTGCAACGAATGTAACCACTTATTCTCCATGCTATAAATACAAGGCATCACTCAGAAACCCATAACATTGCATTCTATTGTATAAGGCTGTTTAGAGAGCATTTTGCATACGTGTTTTACTGTGTTTTTGCAAGAGAGTTGCACGTGCGAGAAGATAGATTATGTTGTTTTAATTGTTGTCATATGCTTACTGTTTTTGCATAATTTCATATCCACTCTTATCTTGCTCACATGATCATGCATTAGATTTTGATAGAGAGAAATCATTTGTATGCTGATATTGATTTACTCATTTGAATATTGATGGCTTAAGTGATTAGTAAAAGGGTTAATCTTTGCTTCTTTATCTTGTAATATTTTAAGCATTATTGTGCTTAGTATACCTTGTTGTTTAACGTGTTTCTTGTGTAGTCTGGATTTGTCTCTTGGTGTGAGATCACCGCAGAGATTGAAGTTCTTCACCAAGGCTATGAGGTCTTGATTTGAGGATAAAAATCTTGGCTGGGGCTAGTTCGTGAGAAAGGTTTTCTCAAGAAGCGAAGGGTAGAGTCAAACCAAGGATTTAGAGATCCTAGATTTCGAGAAGGGAGCATTCTATGTGCTTGTAATTGAATTGGTATTTGTATCCATTTTTCAATATTGTGAAGAAAGAAAATCTCCCTGATCCAGAAGGGGAGGCCTGGATGTAGTTTGTAGTGGACCGCAAACGAACCACGATAAAAATCCTTTTGGCACTATTCTTTCTCTCTTTATCTGCTTTATGTTTCTTGCCATTATAAATTGAATCTGTAATTGAAAAGTTGGATATTTGTTTACTGTCATATACTTAATAATTGAGCGTAAAAATATCTGAATTATATCTGTTCAATTTTGTTTTAATTACTATGCAATTTGCGTGTCTGATCATTCTGTTATGTGCAATAGTTAATCGATTAAATCCTTCTGTTAATCGATTAACTGGACTGTTTTCCAGCAGTTGGGTTTTGGTTCAAGAAGCGAATTTTACCTTGGGGTAATGGATTTGGATTTATCACTTAGAGAAGATAAGCCAAGTGCTATTACCAATATAAGCACTGAAGAACATAAAGTTCATTACAGAAATTGGGAAAGATCAAATAGATTGAGTCTAATGTATATGCGAATGAGTATTGCTGGCAACATTAAGTCAGCTCTTCCTAAAACTGAAAGTGCTAAAGAAATGCCAGAGTTTGTGGATGAGCGCTCCCAAACTACTGACAAGTCTCTTGCTGGGATACTAATGAGTACATTGACCACCAATAAATTTGATGGTTCTCGTACTATGTATGAACATGTCATTGAAATGACAAACATTGCGGCAAGACTTAAGATATTGGGAATGGATGTGGATGAAAACTTCCTTGTGCAATTTATACTAAATTCATTACCCTCTTAATATGGTCCTTTCCAAATGAACTATAACACCATGAAAGATAAATGGAATGTGCATGAATTGCATAGTATGTTAGTTCAAGAGGAAACTAGAATGAGGAGCCAAGGAAATCATTCCACCAATTATGTTAATCATCAAGGAGCTAGAAATAAAGTCAATAAGAAACATGACAAGAAAGGGAAATGACTCTTAAAGATTAATGAGTCCTCTTCTCAAATCCACACGAAGGAACATCATGATAACATATATCGTTTATGTAGAAAGATTGGACATTTCCAAAAGGATTGTCCAAAACACAAAGGTTGGTTTGAAAATAAAGGTAAGCCTAGTGCTATTGTATGTTTTGAATCAAACTTAGTAGAAGTTCCTTATAATACTCGGTGGGTTGACTCTGGATGTACTGCTCATGTTTCTAATACTATGCAGGGATTCATTACCACCCGAACTACAAGACCAAATGAAAAATTTGTCTTTATGGGACTAGAGTGAAGGTTCCAGTGGAAGCCGTCAGGACTTATCGTTTAATCCTTGACACTGGACATCATTTAGATTTATTTGAAACCCTATATGTACCTAATATATCTATGAATTTGGTTTCTTTATCAAAACTTGATGTTGCTGGATACTCTTTTAAATTTGGTAAAATATACTCATTTAATTGGTCATGGTATATTATGTGATACATTGTACAAGTTAAAACTTGATAATCTTTTCTCTGAAATTCTTTTAACCTTGCATCACAACGTTGGAATTAAGCGTGGCTTAATTGATGAACATTTTGCTTACTTGTGGCATAAACGTTTGTGATATATTTCCAAAGAAAGAATGAAAGGATTAGTAAAGAATGAAATCCTTCCAGATTTAGATTTTACCGATCTGAATATTTGTGTGGATTGCATTAAAGGTAAACAAACAAAACACACAAAGAAAGGAGCCACAAGAAGCACTAAGCTTCTTGAAATTATACACAAATATTTGTGGACCTTTTGATGTTAATTCTTTCAATAAAGAAATATATTTCATTACTTTCATTGATGATTATTCACGTTACAGACATATCTATTTATTGTCTGATAAATCTTAAGCGCTAAAAGCCTTAGAGATTTACATAACTGAAGTTGAAAGACAATTAGATAAAAAGGTAAAAATTATCAGGTCTGATCGAGGTAGTGAATATTATGGAAGATATGATGAAAATGGACAACATCCAGGTCCATTTGCTAAATTCCTTGAAAGTCGTGGCATATGTGCACAATACACAATGCCAGGTACACCACAATAAAATGGTGTATTAGAAAGGCGTAATAGAACATTGTTGAATATGGTTAGGAGGATGTTGAGTAATTCATCTTTACTCATTTCATTGTGGACTTATTCTTTAAAGATCGCCATGTATTTTTTAAATAGGGGTCATAGTACGGAAGTTCCAAAGACTCCTTTTGAACTATGGACATGAAGGAAACCTAGTTTAAGGCACTTGCATGTTTGGGGATGCCCGTCGGAAATTAGAATTTATAATCGACAAGAAAAGAAACTGGATGCAAGAACAACCAGTGGTTATTTCATTGGTTATCCAAAAAAAATCAAAAGGGTATAAATTTTATTGTCCAAACCATACTAAAAGAATTGTTGAGACTGGGAATGTCAGGTTCATTAAGAATGATGAGATTAGTGGGAGTGAAACACCACATAAAGTGGAAATTCAAGAAATGAGGGTACAAGTTCCATTTACTTGTGTCCCTAATAATATTGTTCCTCAAGTTATTGAACCGATTAGTAATGATGGAGAACAACAAAATAATCCCATTACTGAAAATGAAGTTGATGAACCTATAGTAGAAGAATCACAAGAGATAGCATTAAGAAGATCTCAAAGAGAAAGACGATCTGCTATTTCTGATGATTATGTGGTTTAACTACATGAGTCAGAATGTGACATAGGAATTGAGAATGACCAGTTACCTTTTCACAAGCCATGGATAGTGATAACGCCGATAAATGGTTAAATGCCATGAAAGATGAGTTAAAATCTATGAAACATAATGAGGTTTGGGACCGTGTTGAGTTACTAGAAGATTCCAAAATAGTTGGTTGTAAGTGGGTTTTCAAAACCAAACGTGATTCTTATGGTAACTTAGAACATTATAAGGCCAGACTTGTAGCAAAAGGCTATACTCAGAAAGATGGTATTGATTATAAAGAGACGTTTTCACCAGTCTCTAAGAAATACTCACTTAGGATTATCATGGCATTGGTGGCTCATTATGATTTGGAGTTACACCAAATGGATGTGAAAATCGCCTTTCTAAATGGGTATTTAATAGAAAAAGTCTATATGGATCAACCAATGGGATTCATAGAGAAAGGAAAAGAACACAGTGTGTAAACTTAAGAAATCAATATATGGACTTAAACAAGCCTCACGACGGTGATATATTAAGTTAATGAGAATATTGTATCCTTTGGGTTTAAGGAAAAACATTGTTGATCGATGTATATACCTAAAGGTCAGTGGGAGTAAGTTTATCTTTTTGGTTCTATATGTTGATGACATCTTGCTTGCAACTAATGATCTTGGTCTTTTAAATGAGACTAAGATGTTTCTCTCTAAAAAAATTGAAATGAAAGATATGGGCGAGGTGGAATAGAAATATTTCGTTATAGATCACAAGGATTTTTAGGTTTGTCACAGAAAGAATATATTAACAAAATTTTAGAGAGATTCAGAATGGATAAATGTTCAGCATCTCCCGTTCCAATTCAGAAAGGAGACAAGTTTAGTATGATGCAATGTCCAAAGAATGATTTGGAACGGAAGCAAATGGAAGAAATTCCTTATGCATCTATAGTTGGGAGTTTAATGTATGCTCAGACTTGTACGCGACTAGATATTAGTTTTGCAATTGAAATGTTAGGAAGATACCAGAGTAATCCTGGTATAGAATATTGGAAAGCTACAAAGAAAGTTCTGAGATACTTACAAGGTACAAAGAGTCACATGCTTACTTATAGGAGATCAAATCACCTTGAGGTGGTTGGATATTCAGATTCAAACTTTGCCGGATGCATAGACTCAAGAAAGTCTACTTTCGGTTATATGTATTTATTAGCTGGAGGAGCTATCTAATGGAAGAGTGCGAAGCAGACTGTCATTGCTGCATCCACTATGGAAGCTGAATTTGTGGCATGCTTTGAGGTCACAGTTCATGCTAAATGACTACAGAACTTTATTTCAGGACTTGGGGTTGTCGACAGTATTGCCAAGCCGCTGAAAACTTATTGTGATAATTTCGCAGTAGTCTTCTTTTCTAAAAACGACAAGTATTCCAAAGGTGCTAAACATATGGAGGTGAAATACTTTGCCATTAAATAAGAAGTTCAGAAACTTAGAGTGTCAATTGAGCATATGAGCACTAACCTTATGATTGCAGACCCTTTGACGAAAGGGTTGCCGCCCAAAATATTTACTGGTCATGTAACAAATATGGGTATTATGTTTGCAAATGAATGTTGAACATTATGTTATTAATAAAGTCTCAATATTTTGACACTTCGAGCTCGTTAATATTTAAGTTTCTGATTAATATTTTATTTTCACACTTATGTATACATGTGAGAATGATAATGTTGAAAATAAAATTTTCTTTCTAAATGACATTATTATATGATTCCCATTAATGTGTCATGTTAAGATTAAAGCTAATATAGTAGTACATGGAAGGGACTATATCGAATAAGTGATGTACAACCGCCATGACTCTTATTAGTTCTTGTTCTTAATCATGACTTGTAATGTAATGAATATCGAAAACATATTCTGAATATGCGCATTATGTTTGATGTTTATAAAATCATGAATTGTATTGTCACATGAGACAAGTGAGAGAATGTAAGAAATATGTCTCTTGTGACATGAATGAATATATTATTTCATTGTTTGAATGACATAACTCTTGGATGAAGAGTTATCAATGAAATGTTAAGACTCTTGGGAAAGAGCATATATATAATGCTTTGATATAAACACTATACCAACATGAAAAAGGACCAAAAACATTGTCCATATCTCTGCCCATAAAGATTACTCTATCAGCCATCACTTAAGCAAGAGCATAGTAAGAACGGGAAGGAGATTAAAGAGTTTCTCTATAAACCAAGAAAACCAAACAACAACTAAATGGAGGATCATATAGCCATTGTTAAAGATTAGTAATCTATAACTATTCTTATGATGTGAAAACTATGATTTCTTAAGATCCATTTACACATGGTTTTCATGTTAAACTTACACAATTCACAATGGTATGCTATTGACTCAAAGGATTCATTCATTGATGATCATGGATCTTTCAATAACTTCACCAATGGATTCACAAATCCAAACACTTCAAATTCAACTATAATCTCTATCCCCCACCAACCACTAGCATTTCAAACATGGGCTTCTCCAAATTTGGTCTTGAACATTTGTGGAAAAGTAGCACAATTCTGCATAATTGCAGCTAGGAAGCCATGCATGTTTATCACTATAACTTTTGTGTTAGAGAAGCTCAAAATATATGTTATATCTGCCAACATAATGTGTGATGGTGATGGAATCCGATACATGATTCTAGCCCATGTAAGTTTGGAATACTCTACACTTTATCATTTTATCATGTGTTTTTCAAGATTTGTCAAGTAATCTGTTTAGGTAGTAAATATTTTATTTATTTTAAGTAATCGGACTTATTAACTTCTGATATACAGTTAGCATAGTTGTATAAATTTCTCTATATACATTGATAATTATCCAGAATTGCTCCTCCATAACCAGGCTTACAAAGCAATATAATTATATTTTATATATTTCGTAAATCTGAAACATTGAGATTGAGTGTTCAAGGCTGCAAAAATCTATTGCTAGCATGAGAGACAACCCTATCTTGAAAATAATGCCAAGTACAAGTAACTGAACATCCGTATATTTTAGCACACATATAAAATTGGAAAACTTTAAAATTAGATTTTATATATATATATATTTTAAAGTGTACATTCGCAGTGCAAATGTGAAAATGGATTTAACTCAGATTAAATGGGTTATTCTTGCAGGCAAATAGACCTACATATCAATTAACCCCAGAGAGTACTTCAGTGGAGGAAAATTACATGCTAGCGGCCGAAGAGATTATCCAATGGACCTCTTAAAGTCTTAATGTGTAAAATTTTAATTTTTATATTTCCCCTAAAAACAATTTGCTTTATGGTTTAAACTAGTTTCAATTATTTTTTGTGTTTTGTCTGGAAATATATAGACTTTGTTGAATTGTGATTATGTAGCAAAACAATATGTTCATTGTTATCATCTTTTAATAAACATGTACCAGGTAGTACCTTTTACCTTATTATCAATATTCGATATCATTTGTTAATAAACATTGCTGAATGAAAACAGATTGAGTTATAATTATCTGATGATTAAGATGAAGAGTTTAAAGAATAGAGTGAATAAGGTTATGGTTCGAGTTTCACCCCTAATATTTATCGATAAGAAAATGTGTATAGTGAGGTATTAAAGTTCACAATAACAAACATATTAAAAGTAGGCCGCAAATCATTTTTACTCATTGGATTTGCAACGTTTTCTTTTTTAGTTACATATATCTGCAAAAAAAATAAGATAAGAAAACTGGTCTACAAAATTATGACAAATTAATTGTAAGTAAAAGTAAGTATCTAAACCACTTTCGAATTGTTGGATTAATTTTTACTCATCTAATTATTGACCAAACTTCTACCCTTTTATGTAACTCTTTAAAAAAGTGTTGGATTAATTGTGTTCCCTAAAAAACTTGTTGTTTTGCTTGGAAGCTCATTAGATAAAGAATTCTCTCAAATGTTGAACTGTTCAAAAGGAAAATTATTGACAAGATTGAGGATAATAACTGTGATATGTGTCTGAATCATGTAGAATCTATTGATCATTTATTTATCTCTTGTGATTTTGCTTCTACTGTGTGGAAAAGATTCTAGTCTTAGTTACAAGTCTCAATTTAGCTTCCTACTTCGATTGGGGAATTCTTAGCAATGCATGATACTATCAGTCCAAATGTAAAAGGGACCAAAATGTGGAGGATGTTGTGGTTCGCTGCAGTTTGGTCTATTTGGATTATGATAAATTTAACATGTTCTAATGTTGTGCCAAATTATTGAAGGATGATGCATCAGCGTACTCAGTCAAAATGCTTGGACTTCGCGCATTAGAATTGGCCAAGGCAATCTCGGTTAGAATGCTTGGACTTGGCGCATCAGACTTGGCCAAGGCAGACTCGGTTAGAATGCTTGGACTTGGCACATCAGACTTCGCCAAGGCAGTTGGGCTTGGCGCATTAGACTTGGAGCTTGGCACATCAGACTTGGACAAGACCCTTGGCGCATCAGATCAGGTTAGGGCACTTGGCGCATTAGACCAGGCCAGGGCCCTTGGTGCATCAGACCAGGACATAACATTTGGTGCACAAAACCTGGCCAAGGGACTTAGACGAAATACATCAGGCCAATCTCCTATATGACACCAATTCCCTCGGTCAGCTTGGCCTATGTGAGCAAGTCAGTTGTTGGATCAGGTCAAGATGGTTTAACCAGATTTATGAATATATGACTAGTCAACAAATAAGTCGACCATTACTTGTGGTGCAAGAAATTTCATTCTATGTAATTAGCACATTTTTAATATGGCAAATTATGTTATACATAATTAGTTAGGTAGTTTGTTAGTTTACTTTGGCACTTAGAGTGTTATATATTCATCCTTTGTAATCTCTTATGAATCATCTAATGAGAATTACCACTCTTGAGTTTTTCTTCATTCTTTCTCATATTTGGCTTGCAATTCCTTTCATTTGTATGAATATGGAGTGTGTTTTTCTAAGTTGGTATCAGAGCATCAATTGATGCTCTACTGCGCATTTTTCTTTTTTCATTCTCCTTTCTACTTCTTTCTTTGCTTTTATTACTGCCATGGCTAATGCAATGACCATCCTTAATCCCTTGAATGATCCTACAAGCCCTTTCTATATGAGATATAATGAGAACCCATGATCTGCAATGGTTTCTCCTCCTTTGACATGAAAGAATTATCATTCTTGGTCCAAAGCCATGATGATGGCTCTGAAAACCAAGACCAAGCTTCAATTCATGGATGGGTCTCAACCAAAGCCTGACATTTCAGATCCTTCATTTCCAACATGGGATAGATGCAACATATTGGTTCTCTCATGGATCAACCAATCTATTGATCAATCCATTTTGCACAGTGTGTTCCGGTTTGAATCCTCTCTTGAAGTATAGAATGACGTCAAGGAAAGGTATTACAAAGGTGATGTATTTCATATTTGCATTCTTCAAGAGGAGATTTATGGTGTAAGGCAAGGGGAAAATTGTGTGGATTGTATTAAAGGTAAACAAGCAAAACATACATAGAAAGGAGCCACAATAAGTACTAAGCTTCTTGAAATTACACACACGGATATTTATGGACCTTCAGATGTTAATTCTTTCAATAAGGAAAACTACTATTTATTGTCTGATAAATCTTCACGTTATGAACATATCTATTTATTGTCTGATAAATCTTAAGCGTTAAAAGCCTTAGATATTTACATTACTGAAGTTGAAAGACAATTAGATAAACAAGTGAAAGTTATCAGGTTTGATCGAGGTGATGAGTATTATGGAAGATATGATGAAAATGGACAACATCCAGGACCATTTGCTAAATTCCTAGAAAGTTGTGGCATATGTACACAATACAAAATTCCAAGTATACAGTAACAAAATGGTGTATCAGAAAAGCGTAATAGAACATTGTTGAATATGGTTAGGAGTATGTTGATTAATTCATCTTTACCTATTTCATTATGGACTTATGCTTTAAAGACCGCCATGTATTTATTAAATAGGGTTCCTAGTAAGGAAGTTCCAAAAACTCCTTTTGAACTGTGGACAGGAAGGAAACCTAGTTTAAGGTACTTGCATGTTTCGGGATGCCCGACGGAAATTAGAATTTATAATCCACAAGTAAAGAAACTGGAAGCAAGAACAATTAGTGGTTTTTTCATTGGTTATCCATAAAAATCAAAACGGGTATAGATTTTATTGTCCAAACTATACTACAAGAATTGTTCATTGAGAATGATGAGACTAGTGGGAGTGAAACACCACGTAAAGTGGAAATTCAAGAAGTAAGGGTACAAGTTCCATTTACTAGTGTCCCTAATAATGTTGTTCCTCGAGTTATTGAATTAATTAGTAATGATGGAGAACAACAAAATAATCTCATTACTGAAAATGAAGTTGATGAACCTATAGTAGAAGAATCACAAGAGATGGCATTACGAAGATCTCAAAGAGAAAGATGATATGCTATTTCTGATGATTATGTGGTTTACATACATGAGTCAGAATGTGACATAGGAATTGAGAATGATTTAGTTACGTTTTTACAAGCCATGGATAGTGATAATGCCGATAAATAGTTAAATGCCATGAAAGATGAGTTAAAATCTATGAAACAAAATGAGGTTTGGGACCTTGTTGAGTTACCAGACGATTCCAAAACAATTGGTTATAAGTGGGTTTTCAAAACCAAGCGTGATACTTATGGTAACTTAGAACGTTATAAGGCCAGACTTGTAGCAAAAGGGGTGAGACAGCTCTCGCTTGAACTAAAATAGACACCTAGGAGGGGACATCGAGT
>NW_017722825.1:0-4819 GCF_001865875.1 Lupinus angustifolius | reverse complement strand
GGAAAGAAAAATTTACCCATTTTTCTAAGAGATTAAATATGAAATGATTTTTGGGGCTTACATAAAGTGGTATCAGAGCGGTTCAATCCTATCCGACCTGAGCATGACCTTACATGCTTTCTTGTGTGACTTTGTGTGATTGTTTGATTTTTTTAGGATCTTCGTTTGAAGATGCAAATGTTATGAACTTACGATTAGAGGATTAACTCATTCAAATCTGATGCACTTAGATTTCAAATGGCTGGACGTGGAACTACAAACTTGGACTCCATCGCTGCAATGACGGCGACAATTCAGAGTGTGATGCTAACTTGCATCAACTGAATCAACAACAACAACAACAACCACAACAACCCTAAGGACCTGCACTGTACATGGGTTTGGACGAGTTCTGTCATCGCAACCCACGTAAGTTTGAAGGGGGATTTGCACCAGATGCTGCTACCAACTGGATCCAAGAGTTGGAGAGGATTTTTCGGACACTGATGTGCACCGAGGAGCAGAAGGTCACCTGTGCGATCTACATGCTGGCTAAAGAGGCTGAGAACTAGTGGGAGTTCACTCAACGTCAGATGGAGCACGAACAACAAGTTGTCAACTGGACAACTTTCAAGGATAAGTTTCTACATAAATACTTTCCGGCGGACATGAAGACTAAGAAAGAAATGGAATTCCTACGTTTGCAGCAGGGGAACATGTCAGTTGAGGAGTATGCTGTTGTGTTTGAGAATTTGGCAAGGTATGCCTTACTTTACAATCAAGTGGGTAATGAAAGGTCCAAGTGTGCCAAGTTTGAAGAAGGATTGAGGCACGACTTGAAGGTGATGTTTGCTCACCAACAAATACGAGATTTTCCAACTCTGGTCAACAAATGCAGAATCTACGAGCAGAGTGTGAACACAAGGAATGCCACACTCAAGAATGTTATTCCTCAGGGAAATTCCTACGGACCCTAGAGGAATTGGGGTCAGAATCGTGGAAGGGGAAAGCCTTTCCACCACAATAAGAAACCATATGGATTTTCATCTGGAAATCAACATAAATTATTCCAATCAAACAACAACAACAACCAAGCTTTCAAGCTGGGAACTCCAGCAACAACTCACCACCTTTGCTCGAAATGCAAAGGAAAGCATTTTGGTGCCAACTGCCAAATATTCTATCACTGCAACCAACCGAGACACATCAAGTCGGTGTGCCCTAAGCTGAAGAAGGAAGGAGCGAATGTTGTTCGGACGACCATACCTCAGGCTAAAGGAAGGGTATTCACCATGAGCGGAGCTGAGATCAAGGAGGATGAAAATCTCATTCAAGGTACATGTCTTGTTAATGAGATTTCGTTATCTGTACTGTTTGATTCGGGTTCGACCGATTCATTTATATCCCGTGATATTGTTAACCAATTAGAATTGCCTATAATTCCCTTACCATATGATCTAGTTGTGTCAACACCCACAAACGAACCTGTCATAGTCTCAACTGTATGTTCACAATGCCCCATAGTATTAGATAACATAACTTTCCTAGTAGACCTGATATGTCTACCCTTATCTCAATTAGATATCATCTTAGGAATGGACTGACTATCCAATAACCACGTTCTCTTGAACTGTTTTAACAAAACGGTAGTCTTTAGCAACCCTAAAGATCCAATAGAACCTCGTTATGAAACCAAAAGCACAATTGCCAATCAAATGGAGAAGTTCTTGAAGGAGGGAGCCCAAGTGTTCATAATGTTAGCATCGCTAGAGAAGAAAGAAGGAGGAGAAATTCAAAGTATACCAGAGGTTCAGGACTTCTCTAAAGTCTTTCCGGACGATATTCCTAATTTACCCCCGGTAAGGGAGATAGAGTTCGCCATTGATTTGGTTCCTAGAATTGGACCAATCTTTATAGCTCCATATAGGATGGCACTGTTAGAGTTGACAGATTTGAAGAAACAATTGGAGGATCTATGCAGAAACAGTTCATCAGACCGAGTGTTTCTCTGTGGGGTGCTCCAGTTTTGTTTGTAAAGAAGAATGATGGTAGTATGAGGTTGTGCACCAACTACCGACAACTGAACAAGGCGACCATTAAGAACAAGTACTCGTTTCCAAGGATTGATGACTTGATGGACCAGCTGAGAGGAGCTACAGTATCTTCAAAGATCGATCTTCGATCGGGGTATCATCAAATACGTGTAAAGTCGGAAGAGATTCCGAAAACAGCTTTTCGGGTGCGTTATGGCCAATACGAATACCACGTATTGCCATTTGGTTTGACCAACGCCCCTACAGTATTCATGGATTACATGAACATGATTTTTCATCCATACCTCGACACATTTGTAGTCGTGTTTATCAATGATATCTTGATTTATTCAAAGAATCAAGACGAACATGACGAACATCTGTGAGTGGCATTGCAGATTTTGAAGGACAATCAACTCTATGCCAAACTTTCAAAGTGTGAGTTTTGGCTAGGGTCGGTAAATTTTCTCAATCATGTAATCTCGAAAGGAGGAATTGTCGTGGATCCTGCGAAAGTGGAGATGGTAATGGAATGGAATTCTCCGAAGTCGGTGAAGGAGATCAAAAGCTTTCTCAGATTAGCAGGGTACTATAGGAAATTCATTAAAGGATTTTCAAAGTAAGTCGTGCTGCTAACTACACTAACGAAGAAGGACAAACCCTTTGTCTGGATGATGAAGTGCGAATCAAGTTTTCAAGAGTTGAAGGAGAGGTTGACCATAGCGCCTGTATTAGTCTTGCTAGATCCCAACAAAAATTACAACGTATATTATGACGCGTCGAAGCAAGGATTAGGTTGTGTGTAGGAGCAACAAAGGAAATTAGTGGCTTACGCGTCAAGGCAGTTAAAGACACATGAGCAGAACTACCCAACACACAATCTGGAACTAGCTGCAATCGTGTTTGCCCTTAAGGTGTGGAGATACCATCTGTAAGGTGTGAGATTCAAAGTTTTCAGCGACCACAAGAGTCTGAAGTACCTGTTCGACCAGAAGGAACTGAACATGAGACAAAGACGATGGATGGAATTCCTCAAGGACTACGACTTTGATCTTCAGTACCACCCCGGAAAAGCTAACATGATGGTTGATGCATTGAGTAGGAAGTCTTTGCACATTTCAACCATGATGGTCAGAGAAATGAAGCTGATGGAGAAGTTCAGGGATTTGAATTTAGCGGTTCAAGTAGGACCTAAAAGTTTGATTTTAGGTATGCTTACCATAACAAATGAGTTTTTGGAACAATTGAAGGATTTACAAGGTTCAGATCCATAACTATAAGAAAAGAGAGTCTTGTTGGCTAAAGGGAAAGCTCCGGAATTTCGGGTAGGAATCGATGGAGTACTCAAATGCAAGAATTGAGTCTGCGTGCCAAGAGATCCTGATTTAAGAATGGAAATCTTGGATGAAGCTCATAAAATCAAGCTAAGTATTCATCCCGGAGCTACCAAGATGTATCAAGATCTGAAGAAGATGTTTTGGTCATCCGGTATGAAGAAAGATGTAGTGGAGTATGTCTCTTGTAGCTTAGTGTGCCAGAAAGCAAAAATTGAGAACAAGCGACCCGGTGGAGAACTTCAAACCTTGGATATCCCTGTATGGAAATTGGATAGCATTTCAATGGACTTCGTGAGCGGTTTTCCACGAACTCAGAAGGATTATGACGTTGTTTGGGTAATTGTGGATCGTTTCACGAAGACGACTCACTTTCTACCAATCAACATAAAGTAATCTTTGGAGAGACTGGCGGAGTTGTACATTAAAGAAATAGTCTGATTGCATGGTATTCCTACAAATATCATCTCAGATAGAGACCCCTTGAAGTTTTGGAATGGTTTACAAACAGCTTTGGGAACCAAGTTGAGTATGAGTTCAGCCTACTGTCCACAAACTTATGGTCAATTGGAAAGAACTATCCAATCATTGGAGGATCTTCTCAGAGCTTGCGTATTGGAGAATTTATGAAGTTGGGCTGACTATCTACATTTAATCGAGATCACCTATAACAATAGTTTTCGCTCTACTATCGGCATGGCGCCATATGAAGCTCTCTATGTCAGAAAGTGTAGAACACCCTTATGTTGGTTTGAGGCAAGAGAGAATCTAGTATTAGGACCCGATGTAGTTCAATAGACGACGGAGAAAATAACGATGATAAGGGAAAACATGAAGACGACACAGAGTAGACATAAGCGTTTTTATGACAGAAGAAGAACCCCCTGAGTTTTGAAAAAGGAGATCATGTATTTATGAGGGTGGTTCCAACAACTGGCATTGACAGAGTGCTGAAATCCCGTAAGCTTACCCCTAGGTTCATAGGACCATACCAAATCATTAAAAAAATTGGACCAGTAACTTTCAAATAGCCTTCCACCTTTGCTGCCAAACCTACATAATGTCTTCCATGTGTCTCAACTCAGAAAAGACATTAGTGACTCGTCGCATGTTATTGAACCCAACTTAATTCAGTTAAAGGATAATTTCACTTTCGAGACTTTACCGTTGAGAATTTCCAATCGGAGTGTGAAGACTCTACAATGCAAAGAAGTCGCCTTAGTTAAGGTAATTTGAAGCCAGACGAATGGAGAAGATGCTACTTGGGAGGTTGAAAGTGGCATGAAGGAATCATTCCCCCATCTGTTTTCTTAGAAGTATGATTAATTTTCGAGGATGAAAATTTTATAAGTTTGGGAGGATTGTAACACCGTGGTTTTCAGAGCATTTTTAATTAAGTAATTAGTATTAATGGATTAATTATAGAATTTAATCAGTTATGTTTTAGGCTAAACCTCAGTTGAGTTTTAGTCT
>NW_017722824.1:0-390 GCF_001865875.1 Lupinus angustifolius | reverse complement strand
TATGATTTTCTTGCTTTCCCTATTTTTCAAGATTTTTGGAGATTAAAAGTTTTCGAGACGATTTCGGGTCGTTTTATCGAGTTTTCGCCCAGTTTGAGTTTTGTAACTCGGAATCAAATTATGATTTCGCTGATGGCTTTGAAATATTATTTATAGTCGAAATAGATACCAAGTTTGTCTGTAACTCATCTTTAGATAATTTTCACCTCGAAATTCAAGTTTCGACGTTTCAGGCAAATGTCATAAATCAGGAGATTGTATATTTCCGGACGAAATTATCCGAAAATGTTCGAACACGACGTTTATCCAGAAATTAAATCATATCAATAAAGTTAGAAGTCATCATTTCATGAGTCACTTGTTACACAAGTAATGCAAAAGCTTCCAAAA
>NW_017722823.1:0-302 GCF_001865875.1 Lupinus angustifolius | reverse complement strand
ATGATGATTCAAGGATATTCAACCCTGAATCGGATGGACGAAAGCAATTAAATTCATTTTAAATAGGAAGTTTTATCTTCGCATAAAAAGTTATTTTGTAAGTATAGTAATTATTGTCAGTTAACTGATTAACGTTATTTTGGCGTAATGAAGAGTTCGAGAGGAGATCGGATCAAGTAAGCTCACCTGTAAACAGAGAACCTAGCGACCCGACACACTCAGGTGAGGGAGAAAACATCATAACGCAGTGGTGTCTGAATATGCATCAGGACCTCCAAACTCCCTCACAAGTTTGGAGTTGT
>NW_017722822.1:0-18551 GCF_001865875.1 Lupinus angustifolius | reverse complement strand
ATCGATTTATGTTATGTTTATATATGCAAATACCATGTTTACTCTTAAATTATAATTTTTGAATGATTATTATGGGAATGATATGTATGTGATAACTGTTAAATTCAAGGTTTAAAAACATGTGATACAAATGAGAAATATTTTCCTTGAGAAAAGTAATTAAAATGATATTCAGGCTCTTCTCGCTTGAGCGAGACAGCTCTCACTTGAGCAAGAAGTGTCTAGAGAAAACGAGTGTTTTAGCTCGGGGTGAGACAGCTCTTGCTTGAGCTAAAATAGGCACCAAGAGAACTGATTGTTTTCTCGCTTAAGCAAGATAGCTCTCGCTTAAGCCACCAAGAGAACTAATTGTTTTATGCCCACGCAATGAGATCGTTTGACCGTAAGAGGCTTGGCTAGAGGAGTCCTCTAGGATGATTCAGCGATGGTTTATAGTGGTGCTGAGAAGTATTATGTTGTGCCCATGCAGCGAGATCGTCTGACCATAAGAGGCTTGGCTTGAGAGCCATCCAGGATAATTCAGCGATAGTTCATAGTGGTGCCGAAATTATTCTCTTTTTGTTTATATGTTAAGATCGGGACCCACTAGAAGCATTCCCGATGGGAGATGTCTTAGGATGGGCAGATCGCTAGAAAAGATGGACTAAAAGACATAATTTGCTAATTTTGGTTAGGGTGTATATCCATGGTAAAAAATGAAGTAGTGGAGAGCAAATGTACGGGAGACGAATGAGCCCCGAGATGTTGAGAGGAACGGCGTTGATGGCGGTGATTCGTCAGCAAAGTCTTGAGGGAGAGTCTAGGTGAGAAGAGTCCCATGTATTCCTGGATGAGGTATTCTGTTGGATCGGACAGTGCTCACAGCGCAAACTAAACAATCTCTAACAATCCCTCTTTGCAATCAGGATCGGTGAGAGGGATGCCCAAAAAGTGTTTGATATGACACCATCCTGAAATGGACAGTTCCGTTGGAACATATCGATCATATATCCTTGTGAGGAATGGAATAATTTTGGTGTGACCAAATCAGCTTGTTATGGGAATTGTACTCTCGGTTATTTCCGAATAGTTATTGGGAGGATAAAGGAGTAAGGATGGTGGACTCATGCATCGCATTGCACACATGATATTTTTCGATATTGATTCTAAATTCTCGAGTTTTATACTTCATTCATCGTTATTATATGCTTGTATGATCACCTGATATATTTGTACTCCTGTGTTGTCTTGGTATATTATTTCGTGTAATTCCACGACGTCGATGACAAGTTTTTCATAGATTTTTACTCCCTCTCTTTTCTTCTGGTGTATTTGTACGCATGTTCAGATGGACCTATCAGCATTGATATGAGGTTATGCTTCACTATGTCCTAGGAGGGGACATGGAGTGTTGAGGGAAATCGATACACTTACACAGGTCCTTGCAACCTGGAGCTGGATTGGGTAAGTAATGCCTCAGTTGTGCATCTTCCACCTTACTACGCAGTTCAGGAGGCATCATTCACTTTGCCCGATCGAAGACCTGCAACCGCCGGACTTTCTATACCGGCTAAAGCTCGAGGCGTACCAGAAGTTGTTAGGACCTGGTCCCAAACAAGATTCTCATCATCAGGGTCAGTGCCAAGAGAGACAGACGGGGCCATGCCAAGGGGGTACACCCTGGACCCGTCGATGGATTGGGGAGCGGATGAAGTGTTGGAGGAGGAAGACAACAACGACTGTGTAGAGCTTATCTGCATAGAAGATTCAGTTGAGGTCATTGAAATCTATTTTGACTCGAAGGTGGAGGAAGACCCTAGCGAGGCTTCCAGTGCACCTCCGGTTTAGGAGGTTTCTCTTTTGTTTTATTGTGATAGGAACCTGCGTGAGGTACTTTTTGTAATGTCAATGCCCCGACATTATTTTTTTTGTATTTTCAGTTTTTTGTATTTTTGACGATGATTAGATTTCGCCCTGTAAAAATTCTGTATTTATTCAAGAATTTTATGAATGAGAAGTATTCAGAAAAGAGTTGTGTTCATTTAATTATCATCAATGTATTAAGAATTTTATTTCCGCAATGTTTGAAAATGTGACTTTTTGAAAATGGAATAAGGTAAAAGTGAAAATGATTTGTAAGTTATAGGTTACATAAAAGAAAAAAAAAGGAAAGAAAAATTTACCAATTTTTCTAAGAGATTAAATATATTAAATATGAAATGATTTTTAGGGCGTTACAAACTACATAATAATACAAACTCTTTCTAGCTACATGTCATCTCCTCCTCACTTTTTTCATCCTGAAATGTTATATGCTACTAATTATCTTCTCACATTGCATTCTTACCTTTTATGCATTTTATATTTTAATGATTTAATGTTAATTATTGAGTGACCCATGTGTTTTGTTATATTAAAAAGTAATAATCATTAAACATTAGAAGGGATTGAAATTAGTTTCACATCCGCACTAATTCTATTTCTCATTTCTACTACTACCTCTTCATCTCTAAGATAGGAGTGTAATTGTGTAACTTCATATAAATCTTGTTCGGTGAGTAGTCGGGTGAACAAACATATAAATCTTATGATCTCACTTTGGGTAACAAAACCTTAATATGATCATTTCACCTTCTCTTATGTAGTTGTTTAATTTAAATTGAAAAAACAATACAGTTTCATTTCATTTCATGTTTGCATATCTAAACCATTAGATTTCCATAGAATTGATGACTAGGATGGAGGTAGGTTTAAAAAACTCACTCTTGGAGTAAGTGGATCCCCACCCTCAAGAGGAGGGATTCACTTACTCCAAGAGTAAGTTTTTAAAACTTACTCCACATCCTAGCCATCAATTCTAGGGAAATCCAATGGTTTGAATTAGTGGATATATTTAAACCATTAGATTTCCATAGAATTGATGGCTATGATGAGAGTAAGTTTAAAAATTTTACTCTTGGAGTAAGTGGATCCTCACCTTTGCATTAATCTATCTATACAATTTAATGTTTACTATTACTCGAAGAATTATTGTATTTTTTTACCTCATCAAGAGTTTGTGTTATCTTTTCCATTGAATTTTAATATCATAGTTCGAATTCTTTCAATTTTAATTTTCCCCTATTATATTTAAAAAAATCAAATTCGAAATTAAAGTTTTTATAATTTTAAAATATTTTTTAATAAAAAAGACTCAAATAGTATCATAATTTGATTTCCTTGTTTTCATTAAAAAAATTAGATTAGAAAATGAAAAAAATATTCTATTTTCTACAACTTTTAAAATATTTATTTTAAAAAAAAATCATATAGTATCATGTTTGGTTTCCTATTTTCATTAGAAAAATTAAATTCGAAATTATCATTTATTTTTGTTATGTGTTGGAACATGCAAATACATTTGTAATATGTGTGTTCTTAACAATACAAATGTAAGGTAACATATGTGTTTTAACTATGTGAATGCACTACTAATATGTGTGTTTTAACTATGTGAATGCATAGACAATATGTGTTTTCTTGGCAATGCATATGTATGGGTAACATGTGTGCTTTTAATCATGAAATGCACAAGTCGCATATGTGTTTTTAACAATATGAATGCGCATGTCTGTGTTTTTAATCATACAAATATACGAGTAACATGTGCATTCTTAACCATGCAAATACACGATAATATGTGTTCTTAATCATGCGGTAAAAATTATCTTCTTATACAAATGTACAAGTTAATTAATGGTTAAAATAACATTAATCCATGCAATCACCTTAATTATGTAAATGTGCGAATAACATATAAGTTATTAACCATGTTAATGCACATGTAATATATGTTCTTAATTATGCTGCAAAAGAATATTACCAGTACGAATGCACATATAATTTACTAGTTATTGTCAACAATAAAGACCTAGTCACGTTTTCTATACTAATCCCCTCCCCACAAACCCAAACTCACGCAAAAGTAAGGAATAATCTACCTGTATTTTACTGGGAATAATAACGTGTATAGAACATTTTAGATCCATGATTATATTTAGCAACTGAATGCGAGTGATTCCCTACCATATTGAACTTTTTAAGCTGAATAGTATCATTGAATACTTAATCTCTCTTTAAAGTTGATTAATAATTAGAAATTCAGTAAAGGTCTTCGGTTACTAAAGCAAAATTTCCAAATACAACAAAGAAAAAGCCGTTTTAAAATAGCCACTTTGCGTGTTGTGTTTTCTTTTTTGTTTGGCTTGAATGGTAACTCTCAAACCTAAACCCAGCTATGAAATTTTGCGTGTATTTTTTGAGTTGTTTCAACTTTCTAGTGCCCAAGGTTTTTCATACTTACTATAAAGTAAAGAGGATATAGCATAAAACCTAGGTCCATTTGCATCCCCAACTTTTCTGCCTCATAAAAACTTAAAAAACTAATAATTTGACATGTAATTGTGCCACATTTGAACAAGCTTAAATACTAGTATAGTATTTTAATTTAGGTAATGTTTTGTTGATTTGTTTTGTCTCTTCTGCTTCATGGTATTGATTGGTATAACTTATTAAGTGCGCACTACATGCAAGTTAATTATGAAAATATAAATGCTTAATAATAAGTACATATTACATTTTTTTCAACATTGTTTTTTTCTTCAGGTGAAGTATACTTTTCAATACATATATTTCTTTTCAAACAAGTTTCAGTTAAGAAAGATGTAAACCAGTGTAATATAACACATCTTTGTTCAAATTTTATTTTGATGTATATCCCATATATTTCTAAAAACATGAGTAAAATTTTAATCATTTTCAATTTTAACGTATATCCGTTGTCTTGCAAACGCTATTTAAGTTACCCGAAGTAGTACACAAACAAAGGTAACATATATTTACAATTTTGTTTATCACGCTTATTGTTCATGTTTATTGGCTATAGTAGGGATGGAAACAGAGTGCATGAGAGTAGTGTTTTTTGTTTGTTTTCAAACCCGCATTATTTTGCGAATGTATTTGTCGGTCCCTAATAAATTTTTAATTTTTATTATATATTTATATATTTTATAACAATCTATATATAAAAATAATTATTATAAGAATAATAAGATATTTAATATATTAAACTTATGACTATTTTCAAATATCTGTAATTTATTATGAAATAATAATAAATTAAATAATATATAATCTTAAAATAATAATAACAAATATAATATATAAAATTTAATTAGAAAATAAATTTATAATAAAACAAACTGATTCGAATATCCATGTGGGATACAACGTTATTAAATTGTAATTAGTCATTGATTCGACCAGTGTACTAGGTCAATGATTAGATTGGTGGATTATTTGTTGGATTGATTAATTCAGTTCACATTAAAAATTCTAAAAAAATAATATTACTAATTAACATTATTTAATAAATTTATAATTTGAATTTTAAAGTACCTAATTAAACAACTAGAAAGAAATATTTTACCTCAAAAAATATCACCACTAAGTTGAAAATGTCAGAAATTAATATAGATTTTATACTTTAATCACAACAAATACATACAATATACAGCTAATAAGTTTTGTTACACAATATAGTTTAAACAATAGCACACAAATAGATTAAAAACAAAAGCACCACTATACGTTTTGTTACAAAGTAGAATAATAAATTAAGGCAAACAACTTGTTTTTATTAAACTCTTACTGAATTAGATAGATTTTTTATAAGACAAATATAGGTTTTTTATGAGCACACAATATAGGTTTTGTTACAAAACCAGCTACCTAATTCTAAGACAAACACCTAGTTATTTTATGAAAAACTCAAACTCAATTAATAAGATAACCTTTTCCTCAAGTAATCTTGAAATAAAATATTAAATTTATTACAAAATATTAATTACCTAAATATTTCTCTTGATAGTTCAAATCTTTTCTACCACAAATTATATGAGTTATATTAATTCTCTAAATCATATTTTTTTAAACTTTAGCCCATGGTTGATGTGGTGCAGTGGTGACATTAACATGACCACCGTTAGGTCGCGTAATCATTTTCCATCCAAATGAAAATTAAAGTTATGAATTAAAACTAAAAATTATTTGTAGGGACATAGTCCAAAATAATCAACATTTATAGAAACCAAAAACATATTTAAACCTTCTAACTAAAAAATAGTTTTTTGTTAAATTTGCATGTAAGTTTATCTATACTTATTATTATATATGGATATAATAGTTAGATGATATAATTTTTTTGCTTTATTTTACAATATTATTACATTTATTTTTATTATCACTCAAAATTAAATTTATTATTTTCTCAACAATAAATATCATATATTATTTTTTTAAAGGTTTAGTTTACATCTATATAACTTTTATTTGTGTTAGATTGTTAGTATCAATTAATAATAATAAATTAGTGAATTAAAAAAAGGCAGGTTGAGAACCACAAATAAAAAAATATTATCATATAAACGATTAGCCATCACAACAATGAGAGACACCTGAAAGTTTTATTTTATATCATAAAAACATAATCCAATTTTTTTGGCACATTAATTTATTAAAGAAATTAAAAAATGGAATTAGTTCAATCAAACACGTCTTAAAACAAGTGAGAGTTGAGACCACCGTTTTGGTGGGGCCATCAGGTGAGAGAGAAAACATGTTTCACAGTAATTAGGTTATCTCTTCTTGTTCTAATTCAAAGGTAACGACATTATATCTTGGCATTGCTTTTTGGAATTTTCTCATCACCCTCATTATTTTCATTTTTAAAACCATCCTAAACTTTGATTTTTGTGAGTAAATATGATAAACTATTTTTTTAAGTATTATTGGAAATGATTTAATATGTATATACTGATATTGTAAATGTTTTTTATATTTTCAGTTTGTCATTCACCATTAATCTTTACTCTCAAATAAAAAAATAATGCAAATTAATAGTGATGATATGCTGAAAAGCTTTACACTGTCAATGCATAGATTTTCACTGCTGTCATTACATAAAAATAATGTTAAATTAAAGAGTGTAATATTGATGCACTATCAGTGTAAAGAATTATGCACAATCAATGCATCATCTACCGTTCATTTGGATTATTTTTTTGTAAAAAGTCAAACATAATTGAAAATGAATGGTAGATAATGGAATGACAGTGTAAAAACTCTTACACTGTTGGTATATACATCTTTTTCTTTAACTTAAAAGGAATAAAAATCCTAACTTGTGCCTTCTTTAATCCAGGTCATTAATTTTATTTTAGAGTTTAAAATCTACGTATTGTTAGTATAATTTTTTTTATCCTATCAGCATGTCATTTACAATTAATTTATGATAATTAGCCTATAAATAATGGATGATTAGTTGACAGCGTAAAAATACATACACTATCTATATGTACACATATTAAATCATTTATTTTATATCTGCATTGTTTTTTGGAATTTTCTTAGCAAACCTCATCATTTTCATGTTCTTATTTTTCTTTTTCAGTTTCATCTGATTTCTCTCATTTTTATATAAACGTATCTTTCTTCATCCTTTCATTGCTAAGAGTTCTCTCTCTCTCTCTTTCTCTCTCTCTCTTTCTTTCTCTGGTCTCTCTACTATGGCCATGACCATAGATATAGAAGATGAAGGCACGCATGATATTGGGTTCTTCTGGGAAAATCAGTCATTGGGTTTCTCTGATTTTGATAACTCAGGTGACATCAAAGAGAAGTTAGTCATTGAGAAATCGAACCCAGAAGAAGGAAATGAAGGAAAACCTCTCATGAGTAAGAAACGAACTCGAGAGAATGTTTGTAGAAGTGAAAAGAAGGTAATCAGTGGAAAAGAGAAAGATGGAAAGTCTTGTAAAGTGGATCATGAAATGCATATATTGAATGAGAGAGAAAGGAGGAAGAAGATAAAGAACATGTTTGCTACTCTTCATGCTTTTCTTCCACAACTTCCTTCTAAGGTAGTTCAATTTCATTTCTATATTTCAAGACTTGAATTTTAAAGAAATGTCTTTACTTTTTTATGTTGTTTATTTCTGAAACTTTAGATCATCCTATATGGGATTATGAAAGGGTGTTAAAAAGTGTTGTTATTCATACTTCAAACTTCACTTCTTATTATCAGTTACAAAGGTTTTGAGAGATCTTACTTGTGATTGAAATATATGATCATATAAAATAATTTGATTCAATCTAAAAAATAAAAATTGTTTTTACTCCTTATATTTAATATTTTATACATAACTCTCAACCAAAAATTCATTTAATTTCAAATTAGAGAAAAAATTAATTACTATCAAATAAATCATTTATAAAAACAATAGTCATGTTGCAATAAAAAGTTTTGTTACTCCCTTACCTTTTTTGATAAGAAACTTATCTCTTTCGAAATTCATGAATGTCTCTTTTAACAAGTGTTGCTCCCATATTATGATAAATAAAAACTTATTGTAAAAGATTTTGGTGCAATACAACAAATTTGTGACACAACTACTGATCTCAAGGATTAAAAAATAAAATTATTTTGATAGATAAAGTTAGACAACCCTAGGTGGTAAACACAAAAATAAAAGGACAATCCTAGGTGAGAGATTTAGTAATATATGAGTGCACCACTTTTTTCCTACCTAGTCAAAGTTCAAGTAAATCAAATGAATGCGACCATGGATAGAAAATTAAATCTCTCAAAACCACAATAGCAATAATTAAATTCCCTTAAAAAATATGAACCAACAATAAGTAGATTTATTTTTTGGGTTAAACATTAAGATCAACTCCACAACCACTTAAGTTAAGCTTAGGAGGCATAAAATTTAGTTCTAATATGCTTTTTGATTTAATTTGATCTTATGTAGGTGGACAAATTAACCATTATCGATGAAGCAGTGGACTACATCAAATATCTGAAACAAACTTTGGAAAAGCTAGAAAAACAGAAACAAGAAAGGTTTCAATCAATCTCAGCTTTTAGGTATGAGCCATCATCACATATGATCAATTCACATTTGTATCCTATCAACTCAAATGAAGCATCAATAGCTTATGATCATGGATCTTTCAATAACTTCACTAATATAAGTGGAAATCAAAACCCTTCAAATTCAACTGCAATCTCAGTCCCTCAACAACCACTAGCATTTCAAATATGGTCTTCTCCAAATGTAGTCTTGAATATTTGTGGAAAGGAAGCACAATTCTGCATATTTACAGCTAAAAAGCCAGGTCTTTTAACTGCTATAGCTTCTGTGCTAGAGAAGTTCAAGATAAATGTCATATATGCCAACATAATGTGTGATGCTAATGGAAACAGATACATGATTCAAACCAATGTAAGTTTGAAACACTCTCTACTTTATCCTTTTTCTTATATGTGTTTTGCAAGATTTGTTAATTAATCTATTTAGGTAATAGATTTTATTTTATTTGAAATCATAAGAGTTGATAATTATTTCATATACACACTTAGGGTATTAGTATTGCTCTTTAAATATTATTTTGATAATTACTTACAATTGATATACTTAAATTTTATTTTAAAAATCTGAAACATTCAAATTGACTATTCAACTCTAAATTCTATTGCTAGCATAAGAGCCAACTCTATCTTGAAATTGATGTCAAGTACAATTAATTATTGTAATTAGTATATTCTAGCCCAAAAAGATAAAAAGAGCATGGAACTTTGAAATAAAACATATATATTGTTTCTTTTTATATGCATATTAATTTTTTGTTCTTGAATTAAATATGATTTTATAATAGGATAGAAAATGAATGAAGCATGTAAAATAAAAAAGTTTAAAGTATACATTGGCAAGGCAAATGTGAACATAGTTTCATTTAGCTCAAATTAAATGGTTATTTGTGCAGGCAAATCCACATCAATTAATCCTGGAGAGTACTTCTTTGGAGGAAATTTACAAGCAAGCAGCCAGAGAGATTATGCAATGGATCTCTTAAAGTTTTAATGTTTGAGATTTTTATATTCTCCGTATCTTAAATTTGAATTTTTATATTTTCTCTAAAAACAATTTGCTTTATGGTTTTGAACTAGTTTGAATGCTCTTTTCTATTTTCTGTTATGTCTGGACATAGACCTTGTTGAGATTCAATGGCAAAACTGTATGATCATTGTTATCATATTTTAATATGCATGTACTAGTTAGTAACTTATACCTTATTAATATTCGATATCATCGGTTAATAATGTTTGTTGAATGAAAAGGGGTTAATGCCCATTAAGAAAATTTTATAATGACAAGCATATAAAAAAGATTGCCCTTTTTGGTGGCATAAAGCTGAGGGTTGACAACCGGAAAGATCAGTTTGGGGTTACTCAACCCTGAATTTGAAATCATGTACTAGAATCCAAACCTAAAAGTATCGAGGTTAATAAAAGACTATTATCCACACCCTATCGGATTTTGAATAACTTGAATTTGTATAAAACTTGTCAAAACCTTGCCCTTATCTTTTAAATGAATATTTTTGCTCTCTAGAGTGTAGAGTGATTATATATATATAAATATATATATTTATATTTATATGATAATGGTGTTAAATTTGGATCCAGTTCAAGTATCACATGTATCAAACCCAAATCTTTCTACCAAAAAAATACAAAACCCAAACCTAATATCTAAAATTGGGGAAAATAAAAGTTTATTCAATATGAGTTTTCTTTATTAAATTTGGGTTAGGTTTAGATGGGTATCCAAAGTTTCAGATTAAGTTATTGTTGCAGTAGAAAAAGATTCTCACAAAATTTTGAATTAGAAATCATAGTTTGGATAAACTTTTAATCTATTTGTTAAATTCGTATTATTGACTAATCAAATTTGACAAAATAATACAAAGATATTAATCTTTCTTTTTAAGTGAATAAAGTTTTTTAATTGAATGAAATATAAAGTGAGACAAGAATAAAGACATGTGATCCTCATCCTTACGAGACACCTTCACACACCTTTTTCCTTTCACCTACAGTTACTCTTTCCCCCAACCTCATTGCATCCATTAAACCCTCACAGGTTCACAGTCATCCACCAATGGTTCGTTACCCAGCATCACTAATTTCATCATAAAGGAGGAAATCATCACTGAACTTATAATTTCCTTCCTCTTTTACGAAATGTATCAATCCTTAACTTTCTGTTTTCTTTTTCTTAAACAATATCCATAGAATAGTTGTTAATAATCTCCTTATAATAACAGGGGTTCGAGGTTTTGAATCCTAAGTGTGGGGGTTTTAAAAGTTGGACCCGTAGTTATATGTTTATTATCAAATAGTAATAGAATTATGAATACAATGAATATAACTAAGATACTTATATTTGATCCTCTATATTTTCTCTTAAACTTTGTTTGAGAGTTATGAGAGAAAATAAAAGAGAGATCAAAATGTTAGAAAAGGGAGAAAAAGAGAGATCAAAATGTTAGAAAAGGGATGAAGGAAATGAAAAAAGGAAGAAGTTCTCATCCTTATTTGGGAGTATAAAAATTTAGATGAGTGAAGGTAAACTAATGATAATGTAAGAATATTTTTTTATTTTTTATTTAAAAATGTAATTAGCAATAAGAAATGAATAATAATGTATAATTATATAATATTATTAAAAATATTTAACTATTTTAACATTTTATCTCCAAAAACCTTAAATTAGGAGAATTTACCTATATGTAGAAAGTTAAGGTAACCAACTAACTTGAACTTGAACTATGGGCTTGGTGATTTGGTTTTGGATATTCTTCTTGCTGGGCTTTATTAACCCATCACAGGCTGGTATATAAAAAGCATTCAGCCCACCAATCCATTAAGCTAAAAATATATTGTCCCAAATTAACCCATGTTTGAAACACAATTGAAAATAAAGAAAAGGCACAAGTAGGGTTAATCAGTAAAACATCACAACTCATTTGCTAAATTTAGAAACAAATTCAAATTAGGGGGTTCATTAAAGGATGACAAGTGGCAAAGATTTCCAGAGAATGACCTTAAAATTTATATTATAAAGATGTTTATATAACCACTATGTGTTGGGTGCTAGATTTGTGTCAATTTTATCAGTTTTCTATTTCAGGAGTTTGTTGAGCTTCTTGTGGATCAATACCCCACATTAGAGCCAGCATTAACCATTGGTCAGAGGATTTTCGTACATAAATGCTACAGGAATTTACTAGCTCCTCTAAAATATAAAGAATGGACTAACATATATGATGTCAAATCTGCACTTAGGACTTGATAGAATCCTCCGAATGGCAATCAGATTCATTGTCTGGCCCAACTTAGTAGTCTTATAAAGTGGTCTCTCAGTACAGATATAACTTATCTTCAAAGTTTCAAGGCTGTATTTGTCACAAAAGAGGTTACTGGCATGGTCACAACTTTGAAGTTAGTGGGGTTTTAATCTTCAATTCCATCATGCCATTGGCCTGATATTGCGCTGAAAGATTCTTTTTGAGCTTATAGAGGAGATTATGAACTTCATCAAAATGAGGCTTTGTTGCATTTCTTGTGTTCTCAATCCACTGCAGAACTTTCTTGTGTGGGCTAAGAATACGATCACGGTCCTTCTCATCTAAAATCTGCATCCAAAAACATTAAAGTTACTATCATGAATTCATGATTCCCCTTGAGAAGGGGTCGGGGTAGAACTGTGTCCGGCGTGACACATTTCTTGGTAGAAAAAGCCTTTGATTAGACCAACATTAATGGTAAGACTAAGCTGCAAATTTCAGGACTTTCAATCCAAAAAAATGACCAGAAAGCTGTTCAAAATTTAAATTCTACAAACTCACAAGCAAAGATACTGACCTAAAAATATAAAAGATATCCCCAGTGAGTCATGGCATAGTGAAAACTCTTTTATACTAACTTCCCATTTACCTCTAATTGCATAATTTCGCAAACCAAGCTGAGATCTGCTATAGATGGTTGGAAGCTACCGAGCAAGTACAGTCCATTCCCCTGAAGCCAAATGTTCTCTATTATTGACAGAGATGATATCAAAATTTTCTCACCTTCTGCTGCTGCTTCCTGGTTTAGTGGTAGACCCAATATAGGAGCTAGAATATTTCGAAGATATATGACTAGAACAAGAACAAGAAGAGTGGGTCATTAAAATTGAGAAGGCAGGAGAACTTTAGCATGCAAATTGCAAAAGAAAAACATCTTCACCCATGCTCAAAGGTAATTACTTGGCAGAATTAAAGCTGAGCATAACATTAGATGTAAATATACACAAGAATGTAAATCAACCTCAAAACATATGGCATTACCAGAACAGCAAAAATTAATGCAAACAACATTGCCAATAACAGGGAACCTGAAATAAACACCAATAAAAAATTGACAAATACATGGAAAACCAATTTGATCAAGGACCATGGTACATTTGCACTCCCCCCACCCCAATGCTTGTATTTAGAGCTTCCTTCCAATGATTTGCTTTCTTTTCATGCCTTTCTCGGTTTGCTTCAACAGCTTCATTAAAAGTCTTTGTATTTCTTGGCATACCTTACAAAAGGGCAGTGGGCAGAAAATTCTTTCTACACCAACTATCAGCATAAAGAAATTCTTCACCTCTCACTTAACTCAACCTTCTACTTTACATTTCAGTGGACACAAAATTCTTTCTACACTAACTATCAGCATTACGAGATTCTTCACCTCTAAATATAACTCAGCTCAACCTCCTACTTTTCATACTAGTTTCACTCTGAAGACAGTAAATTTGATGGCTGAAACCAAATAAAAAAAGGGTGCTTTTGAGCTACAGTATAATTACCTGCCCCATGGCGCAAATTTAGGTGATGCCAATCCAACACGGAGTGAATTTTAGCTCTCTTGGTAAGATCAGCTGGGTACCTTACGGAAAAGTAAAAAGTAATGATGTTTACAACAAAGGCAGCATAGATGTATGTCACTAAATAAAGGATCGATATAGAGACAAAGAAAGAACCCTGCAGTATGCAATGACTAGTGTACAAAAAGGTGAATCTTACATTAGAATGCATGCCTATTCTTTAAGTTTAAGAGGCAAGCATCACTTGCTAATGTTTTTCCATATTCATGGTTATGGATCATATTTTATGACACATCTAAATTTTCTAGTACCTAAAAAAACTAAATTGATTGAGGTTTCTTTGTTAAAGACCCTAAGTTTAGCTAATTAAACACATGCAGAACCTGATTTTGTTACACTGTTCATTCACTTACTGTATTTGCAACTCGTAAATTAGTACATAAGTATGTTGGCAATTAAAAGTAATTGTCTTGTTGAAATTAATATGCTATGGGGAAAAATATGAACACACAGAGAAAAAAAATTCAATCTCATAGAATTCTATGTGACACACAAGCTCACTAGAGCCTCTTTTTTTCCCCTCTGTTTTTTGTTACTCACAAGTACATTGCCACTGAAATTGTTTAAAAGCTCTCCATATATTATACTTGCAAGATGGTTAAATAATTACAACGCCATATTAAAATTATCAAAAGATGTCTAATATACTTTAGATAAAATTGACATTGACCAATCTAGATACAACTTAGAAATAGTTGTCAATCTAATCTTTTGACTAAGATAAAGGTGGAACAGCTTCTATATGTTTTTTTTCAATTTTCCAAGTTTAAAATCTAAGAAAGTACAATACAACACTGACCAATGGTTTGCAACTCCCGGAAAGGCAGAAGCAATGTAGATAAGAATTGAGTGACTGCAAGCAAAGAAGAAAAGAAATACATATATCAATGATTTAATATGAAAGAGGATAACTTCATAGCAAGTAATTAGTTAAAAACCATTGTTATAAAAATTGAGCCTGACCGGCAAAACCATGAACTACTATGTTTCTACTTTCTAGTATAAACTACACTTCAATCACAATTGTGCCCATTGAACCAGTTGAACTGCGACATGAAAGACTCTCCGGTTTATTCTATGGTTCAGTTTTAAAACATAGCCAGAAGCAAAACATTTACAAAAAAGATCATAAACAAATTCAAATTGTAGAAATGAAATTGAAATGGAAGTGAAATGAAATAGAAATAGGGTACCTCTCAAATAACTTGAAGTTTCCATCAACAATAGCAGGGAGTTTCTGGAGAGGGTTAATGGCTGATACAAAATCCAAAACATAACCCCATAAAGTTCACCATAAGAAGTGAAAAAGAAGAAAAATTGTCTCAAAACTTTGTCAATTTGCACCAGAAACTTATGACTTTGTTCCTTTTTTTGCTTCTTAGCCATATAATAATACTAAATCTCAGTAAGATAATCGGTCTATCATCTTCACATCTAAGTTGATTTTGAATATTTTAGAGTCAGACTCCTCTCCAATACTGGAATGAGAAGTACAATCAAAGACAAGTCAAAATATAATGACATTTGTATCTTTTTATTTATGATGAGATTATAATTTTATCCTTACAAAAAAGAATTACCCTCTCCCAGTGATTTAATTTCCAATGTGGTCGGAATAACCGCAATCATTACTGTACCTTCGAATTCGGGAGATAAATGTTGACGTTTGAATATTTCCACTTTGATTTCTTCGAAATCTATTCCATTGGCTCTACGAATTTTGGCATTTCAATCATAATATAAATTTGTTATATATGAAAAATAAAATAGTGAAAAGAAAGAATTGAATTATAATTACTTGCAAAAGATTAGAACTGCACGGGATGGCTGGGACAAGCGATCCACGTAGAGTTTGAGCCCCATATTCTTCCTCCTCCTCCGCTAACAGTATAAACTAATAAGCTCACTACTAACCACAACTAACTTCCCATTTTGTTCCAACCGATTTATTAGCTTTCCCGATTCAGAATTGGGCTTTTAGGTTTTGCGAGTTGGGCTTTCAGGATTTGCGAGTTGAGTTTTGAATAAAAAAAAAATAAGTTTTTGTATATTTTAGTACTCTGCAAACATTGTCACCGTGTCATTGTCGCTGCCACAACCTCCACAACCCTATCATTGCCTCTACTGCTACCACTGTCATTGCTTCCATTATCACTATTACCACCATCACCATTGACACCGAACGATCACTTTGATCTCCACCACCATTGTTGCCTCCACTGCCACTAGGACTGACAATAAGCTGAGGAACTCGAAAATTATTTGAGACTTGGACTCTTTAATTAACTCTATGAATATGATTCTGGAGCTAAATGATTACAAGTTGTCTGAAAATTGAGTTCTTTATCCCTCCAAAAAATTGATGTCGTTATCAAATTCCAATAAAATGATATAAAAATTATTTTATTTTTATAATTTTTCTTTTAATTAGATGATATTTTTTAATTGAAATGAGCTGAATAGTTTTTTGCAATCATCAAGGGGATTCCCTTCATTTTAGGTAAATAATAACTAATATTTTCTTACAATAAGTGTTACTCACCATATATTATATATTTAAGTAAAACTCAACTTCTTAATTACTATTTAAATAATTATATATAGAGTAAATTACACTGACACCCCTGAGTAAATTAGTGTTACTCACCATAATGCATTAACGTTTTTAAAGAAATATTGTTTAAATCGCTCTTATAATATAGTGTAATGAACCAAAAATAATAAAGATATATTGATTTGTATATTATTTGGACTTGTCTACACAATATATTATGTTTTGTTTAACTTAATTGCATTTATCACATTTTTTGTTTAAAAGATTACACTTATTTCTTATTTCTTATGCATGGGTAGTCAATGTAACGGAAGTATAAAAAACTAGAGGAGATTTGCGTAAGTGTAGAAAAGTGAGAGATGATTTATGTAATTTTACTAAAACTCAAGGATGTCAGTATAATTTACTCTTATATATATATATATATGAAAAAGTTGGAGGTGACTTGCTGAAAATTTTGAGCAAGCTAAATTGAATTTTTCATGAAATTTATTTGAGTTCAAGCTGAAACATAGTTGTTATTGAACCAAAGTTGAGCTTTAAACTAAATAAGATGTTGGTTAAGCAGTGTAAAGACTTTACTAGATCCTCAAGGTTGAATGTTCGATTCTTGGGAGGGTCAATCACAAACCATGAAATATAAGAATGTCTCTTGTGACATGAAAGGATATACTATTTTGTTTTGAATATTATAACTCTTGAAGTGGAAAGTTATGAATGAAATAGTAAGAATCTTGGAAAAGAGTCTATATATAGTGTTTGATGGAATGACAATAATTATTAGAAAAATACTTTAAACATAGTCTCAATCTCTGCCCAGAAACATTACTCTGTTAGTCATCAATAAAAAAGAGCATATAAAGAAAGAGAAAAAGATAAAAGAGTTTCTCTATTAACAAAGAACAATATACAACATCAGAAAGGATGATCGTGTCGTCATGGATAGAAGTAATCTATAACTATTCTTATGATGTGAAAGCTATAATTTCTTAAGATTCATTTACACATGGTTTCCATGGTAAGTTTACATATGGTATTAGAGCATTGTATTTAAGAATTTACAATTTTTCATTAATAATGATTTTGATTTTTAATACGAAATATGTTCTTGAATATTTAAAAAACTGATTTTTTGGCTGCATTAGAGTAATAAACAAAATATAGAAAAAAAACATATCATTGTTCTGTTCATAACATTGTTCTGTTCATAACATTGTTCATATTACCTTTTCATTGCACTGTTCATAATGAAAGTGACTAAACTTTGATGTATTCTGCATTTGGTACTCTGTTTCTGAACACATGATGCATAACTTTTATATATATATATATATATATATTTGTGAATGAGTATTGGGACAATATATTTAACACAAACAATAAAGATGTGTATATTTGCTGTTATTAAGTTTAATATATATGTATGAATGTGCGAACAGTACCTCAATATATATATATATATATATTAACAGGCTAAAGCAATATATATTGTTTCTCTATTACGTGTATATATAAACATATATATTTGCTTCCTGTAGTTTACCCGTTAACGTATATATGTATATAAATAAATGTTATATATAGTAGTTAACATATAACAAATATATAACATTAATAGACAAATAATATATATTTTTTATATATATAATATTAACAGTGAAGTAATGTATATATGTTATATATAACATTAGCAGTATATATGTATAATGTTGAATATATATAACTTATGAATATGCATGTAACTTTATAATTTATGTATAATCTTGAGAGTCATATGTATCTTTAATATTATGACTTGTTAGATGAATGAAATTATTGTATGATAGATTTGTTAATCACCAAAGTGATCAAATCTCTATATTAATTAATTCCAAATTATATGATCATATTTCATTTGTTTGGAATTATTGTATGATAGGATTGTTAATCACCAAAGTGGTCAAATCTTTATGTATATTTAATTCCAAATTGTATGATCATATTTCATTTACTCATAAATTTGATAATATGAATGATATAATAATTATTTGTTTATGAGTAAATTGAAGTTCATTATTATAAGACATTCAAGAATCACCAAAGGTTGATTATTTGTTCTTATAATCAATCAATGAAGATGAGTGTTGGTAGTGTAAATGTATCATTAGTTATATTTA
>NW_017722821.1:0-653 GCF_001865875.1 Lupinus angustifolius | reverse complement strand
ATCATCAATCATGCTAAATTAAGGTTATGAATAGTGTGTAATATTTTGCTCATCAATAGGGATTCAGTACGACCCAAACTACAAGATCAAATGAAAAATTTGTCCTTATAGGAAATAGAGTGAAGGTTCCAGTGGAAGCTGTCGGGACTTATCGTTTAATCCTTGACGCTGGACATCATTTAGATTTATTTGAAACCCTTTATGTACATAATATATCTAGGAATTTGGTTTCTTTATCNNNNTGATATTGCTGTATACTCTTTTAAATTTGGTAATGAATGTTTCAGTTTGTATAAATATACTCATTTAATTGGTAATGATATATTATGTGATGGATTGTACAAGTTAAATCTTGATAATCTTTTTTCTGAAACACTTTTAACCTTGCATCATAACGTTGGAATTAAGCGTGACTTAATTGATGAACGTTCTGCTTACTTGTGGCATAAACGTTTGGGACATATTTCTAAAGAAAGAATGAAAGGATTAGTAAAGAATGAAATCCTTCCAGATTTAGATTTTACTGATCTGAATATCTGTGTGGATTGTATTAAAGGTAAACAAACAAAACACACAAAGAAAGGAGCCACAAGAAGCACTAAGCTTCTTGAAATTATACACACAGATATTTGTGGACCTTTTGATGTTAATTC
>NW_017722820.1:0-14368 GCF_001865875.1 Lupinus angustifolius | reverse complement strand
TAAAACAGCTCAAATCGCATAAACAGATTCAGTTTCTTGTATGACAAGCAACTGAGATCGAAGCAAATATGCAGAGCTAACAGATATATCAGAGTTACAACAGTACAGTATAGAAACAGATTATTACAACCAATACAACTATACAAAGTAATCGATTAAATCAATAAAGAGAGTAGGGAAAGAAAAGCGTGCAACAAGATTTTCATCTTGGTTCGTTTGCGGGTCCACTTGCAAACTACATCCAGGCTTCCCGTATGATCTAGGAGATTTTTCTTCACTATAATCGAAATAGCGTTTTACAAACAATTCTTTCAATTACAACACTTAGACACTTTCCTGAAAACTAAAGAACCTTATCCCTTGGTTTGACTCACTTCCTACCGCCCAAGAAAACCTTTCTTGCGGTGTAGCCCCAGCCAAGAACCTATTCTTTCTATCAAGATTTCTAAGCTAATGAAGATGCAATTCAATCTCGTTGGTGGTAAGACACCTAGAGATTCCCAATATTACAACACTTTTACAACAAGAATATAGAGTAATCTAAAGCACTTACAATGCTCAAATTAAAACAATTAACACCTTACTCTACAACTCTAACACATGTCTCATATAAAATGATAATGCATGAGTTCAAAACAGATTTTACATAACATGAAATCTTTCCAAAAACATCAAGAAATTCATGAACATATGAGATGAAATGATGAGAAACTAAACATGTAATGCCTCTCAATCCTAAAGCATAGAATTCTCTCTTCTCTAATCTCACAAATGCAATTTCATGTAGATGCAGCAATTAACACGTAAATATGCTCTAACTCTCTTAAAATCTAACATGCAAGAATGAGCTTGAGTTCTGAAAACGCAACTTATATGTTGATGACATCTTGCTTGCAACTAATGATCTTGGTCTTTTAAATGAGACTAAGATGTGTCTCTCTAAATTTTTTGAAATGAAAGATATGGGTGAGGAAAGATATGTGATTGAAATAGAAATATTTCGTGATAGATCACAAGGACTTTTAGGTTTGTCTCAGAAAGCATATATTAACAAAATTTTAGAGAGATTCAGAATGGATAAATGTTCAGCAGCATCTCTCGTTCCAATTCAGAAAAGAGACAAGTTTAGTATGTTGCAATGTCCAAAGAATGACTTGGAACGGGAGCAAATGGAAGAAACTCCTTATGCATATATTATTGGGAGTTTATTATATGTTCAAACTTGTACGTGATCAAATATTAGTTTTGTAGTTTGAATGTTTGAAGGATACTAGAGTAATCCTGACATACAACATTGGAAAGCTGCAAAGAAAGCTCTGAAATATTTGCAAGTGCAAATGATCACATGCTTATTTATAGAATTTAATCTTCTTGAAGTGGTTGAATATTCAAATTCAGACTTTGTGAGATACATAGACACTCAGTTATATATGTTAATTAACTGGAGAAACTATCTCATGGAAGAGTGTGAATTAGATTGTCATTGCTGCATCCCCTATGGAAGTTGAATTTTTGGCATGCTTTGAAGCCATAGTTCATGTTAAGTGTCTACGGAACTTTATTTCAGGACTTGGGTTAGTCGACCGCATTGCCAAGCCGCTGAAAATTTACTGTGATAATTTTGTAGCAATCTTCTTTTCTAAAAATGACAAGTATTTCAAAGGTGCTAAACTTACGAAGTTGAAATACTTTATCGATAAAGAAGAATTTTGGAAACTTAGAGTGTCAATTGAGCATATTAGCACTAAGCTTATGATTGCAGACCCTTTGACGAAAGGGTTACGGCCCAAAATATTTTCCGGTCATGTTAAAAATATGGGCATTGTGTCTGCTAATGAATGTTGAACATTATGTTATTAATAAAGTCTCAATGTTTGACACTTCGAGCTCGTTAATATTTAAGTTTCTGATTAATATTTTATTTTCACACTTATGCACACATGTGAGAATGGGAATGTTGAAAATAAAAAATATATTCTAAATGACATTATTATATGATTCCCTTTAGTGTATCATGTTAGGATTAAGGCTAACATATTAGTACATGGAAGGGTATATATCGAATAAATGATGTACAACCGACATGACTCTTATTAGTTATTGTTTTTAATCATGACCTGTAATGTAATGAATATGGAAAACATATTCTGATTATGCGCATTATCTTAGATATATATCACATCATGAATTGTATTGTCATATGAGACAAGTGGGAGAATGCAAAAATGCCTCTTGTGACATGAAAGGATATACTATTTTGTTTTGAATATTATAACTCTTGAAGTGGAGAGTTGTGAATGAAATGGTAAGACTCTTGGAAAAAAGTCTATATATAGTGCTTGATGGAAGCACTATAATTATTAGAAAAAGACTTTAAACATAGTCTCAATCCCTGCCCAGAAACGTTGCAATATTAGCCATCAATAAAGAAGAGAATATAAAGAAAGGGAAAGAGATAGAAGAGTTTCTCTATTGACAAAGAACAACACACAACATCAGAAAGGAGGATCGTGTCGTCATGGATAGAGGTAATCTATAACTATTCTTATGATGTGAAACTATGATTTCTTAAGATCCATTTACACATGGTTTCCATGATAAGTCTACAAGAAAGAGATTAATTGTTTACCGCTGCCATTTCCACCGGCACTTTCATGATCACCACAGTTACAATTTGTGTCTCTATCATCTTCATTCTTATTCACTATCATCATCAGTTTCACTTCCACCTCAACTACCTCAGTCATGAGATAGTATTATCTATAGTTCTATACAACATGGTAATTGGTATCTTACATTTTTTTCCGGTGATATAAAAGGAAGCAAAAGCTCAGGAACTAGACAAAAAAAAACAGCTAAAGGCCCCTAGAATAGGTTTTGTCCAGTAACAAATTAACAGAAAAAAAAGAAGGAGCTATATCAAAGATACGAAAATTATAGTCCAAGCTAAGGCCAAACTTTACAAACGCATCTGCAACGGAATTAGCTTCCAAAAGATGTGGCCATAAGAAGTTTGATGAAAGGAATACAGGAGAGCTCGAATCGGCTGAACCAAAACTTATTAGTATCTTACATCACAACAAAACTTATTTATATTAAGTTTTCACGAGGCCTTATTTTATCATACATGCCAAATGTAAATCACCAACCCCTTGTCATATACTAATACAATGCTCTTTGAATTTTTAAACTTTTTCTATTGAGTTGTAGTTATTCACGATAATAGAGGTGGACTTTGATTACTTAATGCCTCAAAAAATTTAGGCCAATAATAGTTTTCATATAGTATGAAATTATGAGTTGATAAAATTATTATTAGAACTAATTTAATTTTAAACTGAAATGAACTTTGGAAAAAAATAATGGTTATATGAAAATAAATTTTTTTTAGTCTGAGGTTCTTTTTATAAGGCCTTTCTGTTTTTTGTTGACCTATATAATACTTTTTAAAAAATATATATGAACAGTAAATGAATTTGTTAGCAAAATTTCCTTACTCAAACATTTGAGTGAAAAATGGATAATTTAGTTTTATCCATGAATGCCAGTTTTGGCAAAGTATATATAATTATTGTAAGGTTAAATATTTTTATTTTCCTTAATTCAGGTAAAATTATTAACATGGTCTTAAAAACCGCCAAAAAGAGTAGCATATTAGCCTCCAAATTCATAGATCACCTTATGAAGCAGATAAATCTTAACTTTTGAACTGTTTAACATAATTGGACAAATTTTATATACATTTGGTTTAGAAAAATCCATTCTATTACTTTTCATACTATGTCTAAAAAATCCCTCCTAGAAAACCTGAAAATTCGGGCTCTTTGTTTTGAATTTTTCTTGTTCAGTTAAATTAGTTAGACTTTGAATTTAGGCTTGAAACATTTTGTTCTTGTGTCATATTATTTTAGGATGTTATTGATGCAAAGTTTGGTTGTTCACTCAAATATAACATGAATTTCCAAATCCTCCCTCTATGGTTGTTACACTTTCATGTAGAGCATGACTAGTAGAAATTCGGGCTTGAAACTTTTTGTGGTTGTTTCCTATGATTTTAGGATGTTATTGTTGCAAAGTTTTGGTTGTGGACTCAAAATTAACACGAATTTCAATTTATGCCCTGTGTGGTTGTTACGATTGCATGTAGTGCATCACTATGGGAAATTCGAACTCTTTGCATAGTATTTTGATAAATTCTTTTTTTGGCATAACTTTTGATCTATTTGTAAGATTTGGACAAATTTTATATGCATTTGGTGTAGAAAAATCCATTCTATTGGACTTCCTATACTACGTCTAAAAACTCCCTCCTAAAAATCCAAAAAAACTCTTTTTTTCCATTTATTTTCTATTTTTGAAGTTTTGTTTTGAATTTGTGTTGAATTTTTCTTGTTCAGTCAAATCAGTTAGGCTTTAAATTTTGGCTTGAAACTTTTTGTGGACGTGTCATGTGATTTTAGGATGTTATTGATGCAAAAGTTTGTTTGTTTACTCAAATATAACATGAATTTCTAATTTTGCCTTATGTGGTTGTTACTGTTGCACGTAGTGCATGACTAGAGGAAATTCGGGCTTGAAACTTTTTGTGCTTATTTCCTACAATTTTAGGATGTAATTGATGCAATGTTTTGGTTGTTTACTCAAATTTAACACGAATTTCCAATTTTTTCCTATCTAGTTGTTACTGTTGCATGTAGTACAAAAGTAGGGGTAATTTGGGCTCTTTGCATAGTATTTTAATAAATTCTGTATTGGCATAAGTTTTCAACTTTTTATCAGAATTGGACAAATTTTATATGCATTTGGGATAGAAAAGTACATTCTATTGGACTTTTCATACTACGTGAGAATACTCTCTCCTGAAAAACCAGAAAAACCCTTTTTTTCTATTTCTTTTCTATTTTTGAAGTTTGATTTTGAATTTGTCTAGATTTTTTCTTATTCAATTATATCAATTAGGCTTTCAATTTTGGCTTGAAACATTTTGTGGTTGTGTCCTATGATTTTAGGATGTTATTGATGCATAGTTTTGGTTGTCACTTTGATATAACATTAATTTCCAATTATGCCCTACGTGGTTGTTATTGTTGCACGTGGTGGATGACTAGGGGAAATTCGGTCTTCAAACTTATTGTCGTTGTTTCCTATGAGTTTAGGCTGTTATTGTTACAATGTTTTGGGTGTTTACTCAAATTTAACACAAATTTCCATTTCAACCCTGTCTGGAAGTTACTTTTGCATGTAGTGCATCACTAGGGAAAATCCAGGCTCTATGCATAGTATTTTTCTAAATTCTATGTTTGGCATAACATTTGATCTGGTAACAAAAATTAGACACATTTTATATCCATTCGGGGTAGAAAAATTCATTCTATAGGACTTTTCATACTACGTGTAAATACTCCCTATTGAAAATCCAGAAAAACCTTTTTTTCCATTTCTTTTCTATTTTTGATATTTTATTTTGAATTAGTCTAAAACTTTTCTTGTTCAGTTATATCAGTTAGGCTTTGAATTTATGCTTGAAACTTTTTGTGGTTGTGTCTTATGATTGTAGGATGTTATTGACGCAAAATTTTGGATATTCACTCAAATATAACATGAAATTCCAATTTTGCCCTCTATGGTTTTTATTGTTGCATGTAGTGCATCACAAGGGGAAATTCGGGCTCTTTGCATTGATTTATGATAACTTCTATTTTTGGCATAACTTTTGAACTGTTTATCAGAATTGGACAAATTTTATATGCATTTGCGGTAGAAAAATCCATTATATCGAACTTTTCATACTACGTCTGAAAACTCCCTCCTAAAAATCCAAATAAACACTTTTTCCATTTCTTTTCTATTTTTTGTAGTTTTATTTTGAATTTTTTCAAATTTTTTGTTGTTCAGAATTTCCTGACTTTAGGATGTTATAGATGCAAAGTTTTGGTTGTTCACTCAAATATAACATAAATTTCCAATTCTGCCCTCTATGGTTGTTACTATTTCAAGTAGAGCATGACAAGGGGAAATTCAGGGTTGAATCTTTTTGTGGTAGTTACCTATGATTTTAGGATGTTATTGTTGCAAAATTTTGGTTGTCAACTCAAATTTAACACAAATTTTCATTTATGCCCTGTATCGTTTTTAGTGTTGCATTAGTGTATCACTAGGAGAAATTCGAGCTCTTTCCATCGTATTTTGATAAATTCCATTTTTGGTATAACTTTTGAACTGTTTATCAGAATTGGAAAAAATTTATATGCATTTGGGGTAAAAAATTCATTCTGTCAGACTTCCTAAACTACGTCTGAAAACTCCCTCCTAAAAATCCAAAAAATCCAAAAAACCCATTTCCCATTTCTTTTCTATTTTTGAAGTTTTATTTTGAATTTTTCTTGAATATTTATTGTACTGTTAAATCAGTTAGGCTTTCAATTTTGGCTTGAAACTTTTTGGGGTTGGGTCATGTGATTTTAGAATGTTATTGATGTAAAGTTTTGGTTGTTCACTCAAATATAACATGAATTTCGAATTTCACCATATATGGTTGTTACTGTTGCACGTAGTGCATGACTAGGGGAAAGTCGAGCTTCAAACTTTTTGTGGTTGTGTCTTGTGAATTTAGCATGTAATTGACTAAAAATTTTCTCTATTCACTAAAATATAACATGAAATTCCAATTTTGCCCTCTGTGGTTGTTATTGTTGCATGTAGTGCATCATTAGGGGAAATTCGAACTCTTGGAATTGAATTTTGATAAATTATATTTTTGGCATAACTTTTGAATTGTTTATTAGAAAGGGAGAAATTTTATGTGCATTTGGCGTTGAAAAAAATCCATTATATCAAACTTTTCATACTATGTCTGACAACTCCCTCCTAAAAATCCATAAAAAACACTTTTTTCCATTTCTTTTCTACTTTTGTTGTTTTATTTTGATTTTGTTCTAAATTTTACTTGTTTAGTTAAATCAGTTAGACTTTGAATTTTGGCTTGAAACATTTTGTTGTTGTGTCCTATGATTTTAGGATGTTATTGATGCAAAGGTTTGGTTGTTCAGTCAAATATAACATGAATTTCCAATTTTCCCTCTATGGTTGTTACTGTTTCACGTACAACATGATGAGGGGAAATTCGGGCTTGAAACTTTTTGTTGTTGTTTCCTATGATGTTAGGATGTTATTGTTGCAAAGTTTCGGTTGTTAACTCTAATTTTACAAGAATTTCCATTTATGCCATGTCTAGTTGTTACTGTTGCATGTAGTGCATCACTAGGGGAATTCATGCTCTTTGAATAATATTTGGATAAATTCTATTTTTGGCATAACTTTGGAACTGTTTATCAGAATTGGACAATTTATATATGCATTTGTGGTATAAAAAAGCCCTTCTATTGCACTTTTCCTACTACGTTGAATACTCCCTCTGGAAAATCCAAAAAAACCCTTTTTATTCCATATCTTCTCTATTTTTGAAATTTTATTTTCAATTTGTCTTTAATTTTTCACGTTCAGTTAAATCAGTTCGGTTTTGAATTTTAGCTCGAAAAATTTCGTGGTTGTGTCTTGAGATTTTAGGATGTTATTAATTTAAAGTTTTGGTTATTCACTCAAATATAAAATGAATTTCCAATTCTGCCCTCAAGGGTTGTTAATGTTGCACGTTGTGCAAGACTAGGGGAAATTCATGCTTGAAACTTTTTGTGGTTGTTTCCTATGATTTTAGGATGTTATTGAGGCAATGTTTTGGTAGTTTACTCAAATTTATCACGAATTCACATTTTGTATTGTCTGGTTGTTACTGTTGCATGTAGTGTGTCCCTATGGGAAATTCGGGCTCTTTGCATAGAATTATGATAAATTCTATTTTTGGCATAACTGTTGCACTGTTTATCATAATCGGACTAATTTTATATGCATTTAGGGTAGAAAAATCCATTATATCAGACTTTTCATACTATGTCTAAAAACTCTCTCTTGAAAATCCAAAGAAACCCGTTTCCATTTCTTTTCTATTTTTGAAGTTTTATTTTGAATATGTCTTGAATTCTTCCTATTCAGTTGAATAAGTTAGGCATTAAATTTTGCTCGAAACTTTGTATGGTTGTGTCATGTAATTTTAGGATGTTATTGATGCAATGTTATGGTTGTTCACTCAAATATAACATGAATTTCGAATTTCCCCATCCGTGGTAGTTACTATTACACTTAGTGCATGACTAGGGGACATTCGGGCTTGAAACATTTTGTGGTTGTGACTTGTGGTTTTAGGATGTTATTGTCGCAAAATTTTGGCTGTTCACTCAAATATCACATGAAATTCCAATTCTACCCTCTATGGTTGTTACTGTTGCATGTAGCGCATCATTACCGGAAATTGGGCTCTTTTCATTGAATTTTTATATATTCTATTTTTGGAATAACTTTTAAACTGTTTATCATAACTGGACAAATTTTATATGCATTTGGGTGAGAAAAATCCATTCTATCGGACTTTTCATACTATGTCTGAAAGTTCCCACCTAGAAATCTTGAAAATTTGGGCTCTTTGTTTTGAATTTTTCTTGTTCAATTAAATCAGTTAGGCTTTGAATTTAGACTTGAAAAATTTTGTTGTTGTGTCCTATGATTCTAGGATGTTATTGATGTAATGTTTTGGTTGTTCACTCAAACGTAACATGAATGTCCTATTCTACCCTCTATGGTTGTTACTATTTCACTTAGTGCTTGACTAGGGGAAATTCGGGCGTGAAACTTTTTATGGTTGTTTATTATGATTTTAGGATGTTATTGTTGCAATGTTTTAATTGTTAACTCCAACTTAACACGAATTTCTATTTATGCCCTCTCTGGTTGTTACTGTTGCATGTAGTGCATTACTAGGGGAAATTCGTGCTCTTTTGAATAATATTTGGATAAATTCTATTTTTGGCATAACTTTTGAACTGTTTATCAGAATTGGACAATTTTTATATGCATTTGGAGTAAAAAAGCCATTCTGTTGGACTTTTCTGACTACGTTTGAATACTCCCTCTAGAAAATCGAAAAAAACCCATTATATTCCATATCTTCTCTATTTTTGAAATTTTATTTTGAATTTGTCTTGAACTTTTCATGTTCAGTAAAATCAGTTTGGTTTGGAATTTTAGCTTGAAACATATTGTGGTTGTGTCTTGTGATTTTAGGATGTTGTTAATGCAAAATTTTGGTTGTTCACTCAAATTTATCATGAATTTCCAATTCTGCCCTCAATGGTTGTTAATGTTGCACATTGTGCAAGATTAGGGGAAATTCATGTTTTAAACTTTTTGTGGTTGTTTCCTATGATGTTAGGATGTTATTGTTGCAAAGTTTTGGTTGTTAACTCTAATTTAACACGAATTTCCATTTATGCCATGTCTAGTTGTTATTATTGCATGTTGTGCATCACTAGGGGAAATTCATGCTCTTTGAATAATATTTAGATAAATTCTATTTTTGGCATAACTTTTGAACTGTTTATCAGAATTGGATAATTTTTATATGCATTTGGGGTATAAAAGCCATTCTATTGGACTTTTCCTACTACGTCTGAATACTCCCTCTGGAAAATCCAAAAAACCCTTTTTATTCCATATCTTCTCTATTTTTTAAATTTTATTTTAAATTTGTCTTGAATTTTCATGTTTAGTTAAATCAGTTTGGTTTTGAATTTTAGCTCGAAAAATATTGTGGTTGTGTCTTGTGATTTTAGGATGTTATTAATGTAATGTTTTGGTTGTTCACTCAAATATAACATGAATTTCCAATTTCCCCATATGTGTTGTTACTGTTGCACGTAGTGCATGACTAGGGGAAAGTCGGGCTTCAAATTTTTTGTGGTTGAGTCTTGTGATTTTAGGATGTTATTGACTACAGTTTTTCTCTATTCACTCAAATATAACATGAAATTCCGATTTTGCCTTCTATGGTTGTTATTGTTGCATGTAGTGCATCACTAGGGGAAATTCGTGCTCTTTGAATAATATTTGCATAAGTTCTAGATTTGACATAACTTTTGAACTGTTTATCAGAATTGGACAATTTTGGGGTAAAAAAGCCATTCTGTTGGACTTTTCCTACTACGTCTGAATACTCCATCCGGAAAATCCAAAAAAAGTATTTTTATTACATATCTTCTCTATTTTTGAAATTTTATTTTGAATTTGTCTTGAATTTTTCATGTTCAGTTAAATCAATTTGGTGTTGAATTTTAGCTCGAAACATATTGTGGTTGTGTCTTGTGATTTTAGGATGTTATTAATGCAAAGTTTTGGTTGTTCACTCAAATTTAACATGAATTTCCAATTCTGCCCTCAATGGTTGTTAATGTTGCACGTTGTGCAAGACAAGGGGAAATTCAGGCTTGAAACTTTTTGTGGTTGTTTCCAATGATTTTAGGATGTTATTGAAGCAATGTTTTGGTAGTTTACTCAAATTTATCATGAATTCACATTTCTGTACTATCTAATTGTTAGTGTTGCATGTAGTACGTCCCTATGGGAAATTCGGGCTCTTTGCAAAGAATTTTGATAAATTCTATTTTTGGCATAATTGTTGCACTATTTATCATAATTGGACAAATTTTATATGCATTTGGGGTTGAAAAATCCATTCTATCGGTATTCCTATACTACTTCTGAAAATTCTCTCATGAAAATCCAAAAAACCCTTTTTCCATTTTTTTCTATTTTTGAATTTTTATTTTGAATTTTTCTTGAGTATTTCTTGTTCTGTTAAATTAGTTAGGCTTTCCATTTTGGCTTGAAACTTTTTGGGGTTTTGTCATGTGATTTTAGGATGTTATTGATGAAAAGTTTTGGTTGTTCACTCAAATATAACATAAATTTCGAATTTCCCCGTATGTGGTTGTTACTATTGCACGTAGTGCATGACTAGGGGAAAGTCAGGCTCCAAACTTTTTGTGGTTGTGTCTTGTTATTTTAGGATCTTATTGACTAAATTTTTTCTCTATTCACTCAAATATAACATGAAATTCCAATTCTGCCCTTTGTGATTGTTATTGTTGCATGTAGTGCATCACTAGGGGAAATTCGGACTCTTGGAATTGAATTTTGATAAATTATATTTTTGGCATAACTTTTGAAATGTTCATCAGAAATGGAAATTTTTTATGTGCATTTGAGGTAGAAAAATCAATTATGTCGGACTTTTCATACTACGTCTGACTACTCGCTCCTAAAAATCCAAAAAAAGAAACACTTTTTTTCCATTTCTTTTCTACTTTTGATGTTTTATTTTGAATTTGTTTTGAATTTTACTTGTTCAGTTAAATCAATTAGCTTTGAATTTTGGCTTGAAACATTTTGTTGTTGTGTCCTATGATTTTAGGATGTTATTGATTCAAAGGTTTGGTTTTTCACTCAAATATAACATGAATTTCCAATTTTGCCCTCTATGGTTGTTACTATTTCATGTACAACATGACTAGGGGAAATTCGGGCTCGAAACTTTTTATGGTTGTTTCCTATGATGTTAAAATCTTCTTGTTGCAAAGTTTCAGTTGCTAACTCTAATTTAACACGAATTTCCATTTATGCCCTGTCCAGTTGTTACTATTGCATGTAGTGCATCACTTGGGGAAATTCGTTCTCTTTGAATAGTATTTAGGTACATTCTGTTTTTGGCATAACTTTGTAATTGTTTATCAGAATTGAACACTTTTTATATGCATTTGGGGTAAACAAGTCATTCTATCGGACTTTTCCTTCTACGTCTGAATACTCCATCCGGAAAATCCAAAAAAATCATTTTTATTCCATATCTTCTCTTTTTTGTATTTTTAATTTGAATTTGTCTTGAATTTTTCATGTTCAATTAAATCAATTTGGTTTTGAATTTTAGCTTGAAACATTTTGTGGTTGTGTCTTATGATTTTATGATGTTATTAATGCAAAGTTTTGGTTGTTCACTCAAATACAACATGAATTTCTAATTCAGCCCTCAATGGTTGTAAATGTTGAACGTTGTGCAAGACTAGGGGAAATTCGGGCTAGAACCTTTTTGTGGTTGTTTCCTATGATTTTAGGATGTTATTGAGCAATGTTTTGGTAGTTTAATCAAATTTATCACGAATTCACATTTTTGTACTGTCTGGTTGTTACTGTTGCATGTAGTGCGTCCCTTTGGAAAATTCGGGTTCTTTGAATAGCATTTTGATAAATTCTATTTTAGGTATAACTACTGCACTGTTTATCAGAATTGGACAAATTTTATATGCATTTAGGATAGAAAAATCCATTATATCGGACTTTTCATACTATGTCTAAAAACACCTTCTTGAAAATCCAAAAAATAATCCTTTTCCAATTCTTTTCTATTGTTGAAGTTTTATTTTGAATATGTCTTTAATTCTTCTTCTTCTGTTAAATCAATTAGGCTTTGAATTTTGGCTTGAAACATTGTATGGTTGTGTGATGTGATTTTAGGATGTTATTGATGCAATGTTTTGGTTGTTCACTAAAATATAACATGAATTTCAAATTTCCCCATGTCTGGTTGTTACTGTTGCACGTAGTGCTTGACTATGGGAAATTCGGGCAGAAACTTTTTGTGGCTTGTCTTGTGATTTTAGGATGTTATTGTCGCATTGAATTATGATATATTCTATTTTCGGCATAACTTTTGAACTGTTTATCATAATTCGACAAATTTTATATGCATTTGGGTTAGAAAAATCCATTATATCAGACTTTTCATACCATGTCTGAAAAATCCCTCCTAGTTATTCTGAAAATTCGGGCTCCTTGTTTTGAATTTTTCTTATTCACTTAAATCAGTTAGGCTTTTAATTTAGGCTTGAAACATTTTGTTGTTGTTGTGTCCTATGATTTTAGGATGTTATTGATGCAAATTTTTTATTGTTCACTCAAATATAACATGACTTTCCAACTCTCCCCTCTATGGTTGTTACTCTTTCATGTAGAGCATGACTAGTGGAAATTCGGGCTTGAAATTTTTGTGGTTGTTTCCTATGATTTTAGGATGTTATTGTTGTAAAGTTTTGGTTGTTAACTCAAAATTAACATGAATTTCCATTTATGCCCTGTATGGTTGTTAGTGTTGCTTATAGTGCATCACTATGGGAAATTCGAGCTCTTTGCATAGTATATTGAAAATTTCTATTTTTGGCATAACTTTTGAACTGTTTAAAAGATTTGGACAAATTTTATATGCATTTGGCGTATAAAAATCCATTCTATTGGACTTCCTATACTACGTCTTAAAACTCCCTTCTGAAAAACCAAAAAACCGTTTTTTCCATTTCTTTTCTATTTTTGAAGTTTTATTTTGATTTTCTGTTGAATTATTCTTGTTTCGTCAAATCAGTTAGGCTTTAAATTTTGGCTTGAGACTTTTTGTGGATGTGTCATTTGATTGTAGGATGTTGCTGATGCAAAGTTTTGGTTGTTCACTCAAATATAACATGAATTTTCAATTCTGCCCTATGTGGTTGTCACTGTTGCACGTAGTGCATGACTAAAGGAAGTTCGGGCTTGAAACTTTTTGTGCTTGTTTCTTACGATTTTAGGATGTTATTGATGCAATGTTTTGGATGTTTACTCAAATTTAACACGAATTTCCTTTTTTGCCCTATCTAGTTGTAACTGATGCATGTAGTACAAAAGTAGGGGAAATTTGGGCTCTTTGCATAGAATTTTGATAAATTCTGTATTGGCATAAGATTTGAACTTTTTATCAGAATTGGACAAATTATATATGAATTTGGGGTAGAAAAATACATTCTATCGGACTTTTCATACTATGTCGGAATACTCTCTCCTGAAAATCCAGAAAACCCATTTTTTCTATTTCTTTTCTATTTTTGAAGTTTTATTTCAAATTTGTGTAGAATTTTTCTTGTTCAATTATATTAGTTAGGCTTCGAATTTTGGCTTCAAACATTTTGTGGTTGTGTCCTATGATTTTCGAAAGTTATTGATGCAATGTTTTGGTTGTTCACTCAAATATAACATAAATTTCCAATTATGCTCTATGCGGTTGTTCTTGTTGCACGTGGTGCATGACTAGGGGAAATTCTATCATCAAACTTATTGTCGTTGTTTCCTATGATTTTAGGATGTTATTGTTACAATGTTTTGGATGTTTACACAAATTTAACACGAATTTCCATTTCCTCCCTGTCTCGTTGTTACTTTTTCATGTATTGCATCACTAGGGCAAACTACATCCAGGCCTCGCGGCTGATCTGGGAGATTTTTCTTCACTATAATTGAAATAACGTTTTACAAACAATTCTTCCAATTACAACACTTAGACTCTTTCTTGAAACTAAAGAACCTTATCCCTTGGTTTGACTCCCTTCCTACCGCCCAAGAA
>NW_017722819.1:28669-53785 GCF_001865875.1 Lupinus angustifolius | reverse complement strand
AGCTTAATTTATGCACCATAAAATCTCATATGATCAAGAACCATTCAAATAACTAAATAAGCTATTTTGACATAATTAAACGCAAAAATTAAAATCATAGCATAAAGAGTAAAAATATTCAGCTACCATACAAACCATAAAATGTCAAACAGAGACAGAAAAAGGCACAAATAAGTCTTGAAACAGTAACAACAACTGAGTCCATAAAGTGCAATAAAGAAGAAATAAACCTAAAGGTAAGATATCCTAGGTCTAAAGACTTCTAAACTATGGTTACGGTGGACGAAGATCAATCTCATCATCAGGAATAGCAACATTCTGGTCACCCCTGATCAGCATAAACAACTTCTGAAATTCAGAGCAAAATAGTGCATTTTGAGCTTCAGCTGTAGAGCGAATGAGGGCATTCTGAGCTTCGGCTGTTGATTGAATCGGATTCCTCACAGTTTGATATTGGTTGTTAGAATAAGCAGTTTGACGCTCTTCATACTGTTCCATACCAGCAAAGTACGAGTCCTTCAACCCTTGAAAGTGAAGATCCATGCGGTTGTTGAGCCTTTGCTCCATAGCTCTGAGCCATACCAAAAACATAATCCTGTGATGCTGTCCTAGAGGGCTCCCCCTGATTAGTAGCATTCTGATCACCCATGCCACCCTGATCATCATCACTAGATAGGTCCAGATCAATAGTAGTGTAGTCCTCCTGGTATTGCCAAGTAGTGCCGTACTTGTATATACCCATTTTGTGAATCAGACTCTCACCAACCAGATGATCGTTATCAGTATACTCAACAATAATGGTGTCAGAAACGTCAATATGCAAATAATCCACAATCCATGAAATAAAGATACTGTAGGGAAGCAACTTTGACTGAGACAAAGAAACACTATTCATAATCTTCAATATTTCCACAGGCCAGTTAATCATCACATTATTCTTAACAGCATACATGAAATGCAAATCATTCACAGTAGGCTGTGCATGATTTGTGTTCCTCTACATAAAAAAAACCTTTTTTTACATATCTTTTCTATTTCTGAAGTTTTATTTTGAATTTGTCTAGAATTTTTCTTGTTCAGTTATATCAATTAGGCGTTGAATTTTGGCTAGAAACATTTTGTGCTTGTGTCCTGTGATTTTAGGATGTTATTGATGCAAATTTTTGGTTGTTCACTCAAATAAAACATGAATTTCCAATTTTGCCCTCTGTGGTTGTTACTGTTGCACGTATTGTATGACTAGGGGAAATTTGGGCTTGAAACTTTATGTGGTTGTTTCCTATGATTTTAGGATTTTATTGAGGCAAAGTTTTTGTTATTTACTCAAATTTAATACAATTTCCATATTTGTCATGTCTGGTTGTTATTGTTGCATGTAGTGTATCAATCATAGTTATAAAAACCGTACCGTACCGGCCGGTTCAACCGGTGAACCGGACTCCTAACTGGTACGGTACAAGTGTTGAACCAGCTAAGTATCAAAACCGGTCAAAACCTGTGAACCGGCCGATATTTTACTAAACCGGCCAGTTTATACACATATTTTTTTTTAAAAAAACTTCAAAACTTAAAAACCCATTACAAGGTGACCCATCTTTCCAACCCTCCTTCAACACTTGAAGACACATGCTTCCAATGGATACTTAGATTACACATTTTGGTTCCTCACATTCGTGTGTAATCTCAGTGACATTTGTGTAATCTTGGAGTATTTTCTAAAGATAGGATTTGGTAGAAAAGTATAATATTCATATAAGACAACTTTGACTCGTTGTGTTAAATGTTAAAACTCCAAATTTATTTGTTTTATAGAGTGAGTTGTGAACTTATGTCATTTATTTATATTTTGCGGTTGTTAAGTGATATTTTTAGATTGATATATGTTTTTTAATTTAGACTTTGAATTTGTTAAAGACTTAAAGTTGTTTATTTATATGAATTTTGAGTAGATTATAAATATGGATTATAAATTTGAGTATCTACCTATTTGAATTTTTTTTTGTTATAGGTTTATATATATATAAATATAAGTAGGTATGTCCTGTTTAATCGGCATGCGGTTTAATTACTGAACCACTGGTTGAACCACTGTACCACTATACCAGTACCCTGACCGGTTTGATAACCGGTACGGTTTTAACAACATTGGTATCAATAAAGGAAATTTAGGCTCTTTGTATAGTGTTTTGAATAATTCTATTTTTGGTTTAATTTTCAACTATTTATTAGAATTGGAAAAAATTTTATATGCATGTGTGGTAGAAAAATCAATTCTATCCGACTTTTCATACAATATTTTCAAAACTCTGTCCTTAAAATAAAGAAAAAACATTTTTCCATTTCTTTTCTATTTGTGAAGTTTTATTTTGAATTTGTCTTGAATTTTTCTTGTTTTGTTAAATCAGACAGGCTTAGAATATTGGCTTGAAACTTTTTATATGCATTTGGGGTAAAAAGTCATTCTATCGGACATTTTCCTACTACGTCTGAAGACTCCCTTCGTAAAATCCATAAAACACTTTTTATTCCATATCTTCTCCATTTTTGAAATTTTATTTTGAATTTGTCTTGAATTTTTCATTTTCAGTTAAATCAGTTTGGTTTTTAATTTTAGCTGGAAACATTTTGTGGTTGTGTCTTTCATTTTAGGATGTTATTAATGCAAAGTTTTTGTAGTTCAATCAAATATAACATGAATTTCCAATTCAACCCTCAATGGTTGTAAATGTTGCACGTTGTGCAAGACTAGGGGAAATTCGAGCTTGAAATTTTTTTGGGTGTTTCTTATGATTTTAGGATGTTATTGAGGCAATGTTTTGGTAGTTTGCTCAAATTTATCACGAATTCACATTTCTGTACTGCTTGGTTATTACTGTTGCATGTAGTTCGTCTGTTTAGGAAATTCGGGCTTTTTACATAGAATTTTGATAAATTATATTTTTGGCATAACTATTGCACTGTTTATCAGAATTGGACAAATTATATATGCATTTGGGGTAGAAAAATCCATTATATCGGACTTTTCATACTATGTCTGAAAACTCCTTCTTGAAAATCCAAAAAAAAAACCTTTTCCATTTATTTTTCTATTGTTGAAGTTATATTTTGAATATGTCTTGAATTCTTCTTCTTCTGTTAAATCAGTTAGGCTTTGAATTTTGGCTTGAAACTTTGTATGGTTGTGTCATGTTATTTTAGGATTTATTGATGCAATGTTTTGGTTGTTCACTTAAATATAACATGAATTTCGAATTTCCCCATGTGTGGTTGTTACTGTTGCAAGTTGTGAATGACTAGTGGAAATTTGGGCTTGAAACTTTTTGTGGTTTGTCTTGTGATTTTAGGATGTTATTGTCGCAAAAGTTTGGATGTTCACTCAAATATAACATGAAATTCCAATTCTGCTCTCTCTGATTTTTACTATTGCATGTAGCGCATCACTCGAGGAATTTCGGGCTCTTTGCATTGAATGTCGATATATTCTATTTTTGGCATAACTTTTGAATTGTTTATCATAATTCGACAAATTTTTTATACATTGGGGTTAGAAAAATCCATTCTATCAGACTTTTCATACTATGTCTAAAAACTCCATCTTGAAAATCCAAAAAACCCTTTTCCATTTCATTTCTATTTTCGAAGTTTTATTTTGAATATGTCTTGAATTCTTCTCATTCTGTTAAATCAGTTAAGCTTTTGAATTTTGGCTTGAAACTTTGTATGGCTGTGTCATGTGATTTTAGGATGTTATTGATGCAATTTTTTGGTTGTTCACTCAAATATAACATGAATTTTGAATTTCCCCATATGTTGTGGTTACTGTTGCAAGTTGTGCATGACTAGGCACTACACCAAATTTTGTATTTTGTGAAGGTTTTACTGTGGAGGTTATTCAAACCTCCCCAAATAAATTAAATGAGGCGGACTTGAGAATTAACTGGATATACAGTGGGGGTTTTTATTTAATTTGCGGAGGTTTTCAAAACCTCCACTGTATTTCTCAATTTTCCAATTGTCATTTATTTTATCTAAACATGTTCACAAACCCTAACTTCTCCAAAACATATTCACCTCTTCCAACTTCACAAACCCTTCAACGTTGTAACTTGTCCACCACCTTAACTTCTCCAATTCCAAATCAAATACGATTTCAGAGTCGCCATCAACCACCATTGGCGTCGTCGTCATAACATTTTCATTACTTCCGGTGATGGTTACTTTTCTGAATCCATTTAGCGATGCTCACGTTCGACGTTCTATAACAATCGAAAACTACACGGTGGTTGTATGGTGCTCATCTCTGCCACACGAAGAAGAATTAGACGATAAACAAAGTTTCATCACCAAGAGAGGCTGATTTTCGAGAATTGCAGGATTTGAGGTATCAGAAATTTAACCTTTGTTGTTGCAGCAATGTTAACCTTTGTTGGATTATAATGAAACAAGTGGAGAAATCAATGAAACCTAGGTTGTATAAGTTATAAAACAAATTGATAGTTGCTCTCTTAGGGTTTTTTTGGTCAGAAAATTTATGAAATTTTCTTTGTCACACCTCTTATTTTCTATTAAGGTCTTTAACACACTTTAAATTAGCCATTTTGTAGAGAAGATAATATCATTTATTGACCTGTGTGTGGGCGGGGGGGATAGGTGATGCTGCTATTTATCTTCTTGTCTCTGATAAAATGTATTCCTTTGTCTCTCATTTTGTCCTTGCATTACAAATTCATTCTTTAGTCTATCGTTGAAGTTGTTTGTTTGTAGGGAGGCATTGTTAACAATAATAATGTATAATGCTTAGTGACTTCATCAAAACCATGCTATGATTTTTTGTTTCAGAAAAATTTATATCCTGAAATGCCAAGTGGCAGGACAGTTTCTAAAACTCCAGGCTTTTTAATGTTTAAAAACACCTACATGATATCAAAATGGAGGAAATCCTAAAAGCTGCATAGAAAAATCTGTTTAAAAGTGAACAACTTTTTGCAAGTGTAAAATCTGTGTATGATCACTTTTTCTCTAATGTAAGGTTATGCTTTGTCATTCGGGCGTGTCAATTGCTTCTTCAAATACACACTGAATTCATCAAAGTCTATTAGACTATGAGAATACTCACTCCTAAAAAAGCTTAACAGAAACAATGAGAGAGTACTAATAAATGACAAAGTCTTCTATGTCTAAACTTTTCTATATTTTGTGATGGATTAATCTCTTCTCTTCTTTTTTATTATTTTGGTGTTGTGTGGAATTGAAGGTACATGTTAAACATATATTTATGCAGCTACTAACTGTTGAGTAATTCCAATTTTCAGCCATTAGAATGATTTGGTGTTCTAAAGTCCTTAGGTTTGGAGACCCAAAATATAAGAAAAGAGATTTAGTATGGGGGTTTACCTCAATGGGAAGAATATAGTTTGGTTCCCTCAGCTAAAATACTTTTCAAAATTGAGCACACTTATGTTCCACTTACCTACTATATTGGCATTCTTGGTATGTATTTCAATAATTTCATTTTATATTGATTTTGAAAGAATGATGTGTAGTTGATACCAATATGAATAACAACTTGCAACTTATACAATATTCATGAGATTAGTGGATACGTTGTGTTAGTTTAGTGTCATTAGATAAATCCTATTTCAGAGTTGGTGGTTGTCTGGCTTCTTTGTACTTATCTCTTTCCATTTTCCTATTTTGTTCAATGAAGATTATTGGCCTGAATTCATCTTTGATTTCAATTGAATATTTGGCTGGTCAGCTTTGTTTTCAAGAAGAACAAATATTAAATGACCTTTATACTCATTTGGAACTAAAATCTCAATGCTTTTGTATACATGTTACAGCCATACTTTTCTATGTTTGTTGTAGGCTACATCTCTGTGATATACTCTCAATTTATGCTATACAATTTTTGTTATGTTTGACATTCTATGCATACATGTTAACATTATCAAAGCACATACCTTACTCACACAGGGGACAAACATCTGTTAATGTTTGTTAAGTAATTGTGTTGCTTTGTTGCTTATGTGGGTCTCGAATTGTCTCAGTTATTTATTTTATTTTTTTCATTAGTGTCGCATTGTAATAGTAAATCCTAGGACTTCTAATCTCTACATATGGATTTCTTATTCTGTAGTTTGAGATAAACTGTTTAATGGTTACATTTGTAGGTGATGAAGATGTAAGTATGCCTGATACACCTTTGAGGGCAAGAGGATTATCTGGAGCCAGCAACATTTAGGATTTTTGCTATGTGTTTTGTTTTTAAAGTGTTATATGAGACTACTTTAGTTTTTTTAGATTTTATGGTGTATTTGGATTTATAATGAAGAATGAATTAGGACTCTTTCAACTCTATTACGTTACCTTGGATATTTGCAATGAAATTTTATTATTGCTAAGAACATTTATATTTAATATTGTATATGTAAATAATAATTATAAATTAATGAGATTAAAGTTGTGAAAATTATGAAATTAAATTGAGGTTGAAATCCTATAGAAACATATAATAGTTACCTCTTTCAGCATGTCTCTATATGTTATTTCGAGTTGTGAAGGTTGAAAATTCGGGCTTGAAACTTTTTGTGGTTGTGTCTTGAGATTTTAGAATGCTATTGTCGCAAAATTTTGGTTGTTCACTCAAATATAAAATGAAATTCTAATTCTGCCCTCTATGGTTGTTATTGTTGCATGTAGCACATCACTATGGGAAATTCAAGATCTTTGCATTGAATTTTGATATATTGTATTTCTGCCATAACTTTTGAACTGTTTATCATAATTCGACAAATTTTATATGCATTTGGGTTAGAAATATCCATTATATCAGACTTTTCATAATATGTCTGAAAAATCCTTCCTAGAAATCCTGAAAATTTAGGCTCTTTGTTTTGAATTTTTCTTGTTCAATTAAATCAGTTAGGCTTTGAATTTAGGCTAGAAATATTTTGTTGTTTTGTCATATGATTTTAGGATGTTATTGATGCAAAGTTTTGGTTGTTCACTCAAATATAACATGAATTTCCAAATCTCCCCTCTATGGTAGTTACTCTTTCCTGTAGAGCAAGACTAGTGGAAATTCAGGCTTGCAACTTTTTGTGGTTGTTTCCATGTTATTGTTGCAAAGTTTTGGTTGTTAACTCAAACTTAGCACAAATTTCCATTTATGCACTGTCTGGTATTTACTGTTGCATGTAGTGCATCACTACAGGAAATTAGAGCTCCTTGCATATTATTTTAATAAATTCTATTTTTGGCATAACTTTTGACCTGTTTATAAGATTTGGACAAATTTTATATGCATTTGGTGTAGAACTATTAGACTTCCTATACTACGTCTAAAAACTCCCTCCTGAAAATCCAAAATAACATTTTTTTCCATTTCTTTTCCATTTTTGTAGTTTTATTTTGAATTTGTGTTGAATTCTTTTTATCAGTCAAATCAGTTAGGCTTTAAATTTGGGGTTGAAACTTTTTGTGGATGTGTCATGTGATTTTAGGATATTATTGATGCAATGTTGTGATTGTTCACTCAAATATAACATGAATTTCAATTCTGCCATATGTAGTTGTTACTATTTCAAGTAGTGCATGACTAGCGGAAATTAGGGCTTGAAACTTTTTGTGCATGTTTCCTACGATTTTAGGAAGTTATTGGTGCAATGTTTTGGTTCTTAACTAAAATTTAACAAGAATTTCCATTTTTGCCCTATCTAGTTGTTATTGTTGCATGTAGTAAAAAGTAGGGAAATGTGGGCTCTTTGCATAGTATTTTGATAAATTCTATACTGGCATAAGTTTTGAACTTTTTAGCAGAATTGGACAAATTTTATATACATTTGGGGTAGAAAAATACATTCTATCAGACTTTTTAAACTATGTCGGAATACTCTCTCGTGAAAATCCAGAAAAACCCTTTTTTCTATTTCTTTTCTATTTTTGATGTTTTATTTTGAATTTGTCTAGAATTTTTCTTGTACAGTTAGGCTTTGAATTTTGGCTTGAAACATTTTGTGGTTGTGCCCTATGATTTTAGGATGTTATTGATACGATGTTTTGGTTTTTCACTCAAATGTAACATGAATTTCCCATTCTGCCCTCAATGGTTGTTACTGTTTCACATAGTGCATGACTAGGGGTAATTCGGACATGAAACTTTTTATGGTTGTTTCTTACGATTTTAGGATGTTATTGTTGCAAATTTTTGGTTGTTTACTCAAATTAAACACGGATTTCCATTTATGCCCTGTCTGGTTGTTAGTGTTGCGTGTACTGCATCACTAGGGGAAATTCGGGCTCTTTGTATACTATTTTGATAAATTCTATTTTTGGCATAACTTTTGAACTATCAGAATTAGAAAAAAATTATATTTATTTGGGGTAGAAAAATTCAATCTATCGGACTTTTCCTACTACGACTGAAAATTCCCTCGAGAAAAACCAAAAAAACCCTTTTTTGCATTTCTTTTCTAATTTTGAAGTTTTATTTTGAATATATCGATTTTTTCTTGTTCAGTTAAATCAGTTAAACTTTGAATTTTGGCTAGAAACTTTTTGTGGTTGTTTCCTATGATTTAAGGACATTATTGAAGTAATGTTTTGGTTGTTCACTCAAATATAACACGAATTTCCAATTATGTCCTCTAACATTGTTACTATCGCACATAATGCATGAATATGAGAAATACGGGCTTGAAACTTTTTGAGCTTGTTTCCTACGATTTTAGGATGTTATTGATGCAATGTTTTGGTTGTTTGCTCAAATTTAACACGAATTTCCATTTTTGCCCTATCTAGTTATTACTGTTGCATGTAGTACAAAAGTAAGCGAAATTTGGGCTCTTTGCATAGTATTTTGATAAATTCTATATTGGCATAACTTTTGAACTGTTTATCAAAATTGGACAATTTTTATATGCATTTGGGGTAGAAAAATACATTCTATCAGACTTTTCATAGTATGCCCAATGTTCTCTCCTGAAAATCCATGAAAACAATTTTTTTTATTTTTCAAGTTTTATTTTGAATTTGTCTAGAATTTGTCTAGTTCAATTATATTAGTAAGGCTTTGAATTTTGGCTTCAAACATTTTATGGTTGTGTCCTCTGATTTTAGGATGTTATTGTTAGATATTAGTGTACAGAACACACCTAGAAGGGGGGTTGAATAGGTGTCGCGGTTACTAATTACCGCTTCTCATAACGAAGCCCTATTCTGGAAAAATCCCTAGTTAATCGATTAACACTCGGTCTTAATCGATTAACTCACAAAAAACAACAAGTTGTAGAATGATTTATTGCACAACCACTCACCGATATTCAAGAACAAATAACGCATATATTTTTGAACAAAATTAAACTAGATATAGTAAATTAACAGTATCCAAAATATCAACTAATATTAGGCAATAATACAACTTGAAATGTAAAGAGATTAGGGATAGAAAAAGCCTGCAACAAGGAATTTTATCCTGGTTCGTTTGTCGGTCCACTTGCAAACTACATCCAGGCCTCCCATTCTGATCTCGGGAGATTTTCTTCACTAATATTGAATCGAATGTATTGTTACATGCAAACTTCCAATACAAACACTTAGACGTTCCCTTCTTGAATCCAAGAACCCACTTTCTTGGTCTGACTATTCTAATCGCCTAAGAAAACTTTTCTTACGATCAAACCCCAACCAAGAACTCGTTCTAAACTCAAGACCTCTAAGTCTTGGTGAAGACTCACTGAATCTCTTAGGCGGTAAGACACCAAGAGACAACTTCCCTTATTACAAAAATAGTACAAAAACAGAGTATTATGAAGCACACTGTTGCTCAAAATATTACAATTAAAACTCAACTGAAAACCCTATACAAAACTCACAAGATGACAGGAATATGTATGAGTTTATTAACGTGCAGAAACACATAATTTCTACCCTAAAATTCTCCCAAAGAAATGTAAGAATCATGCAAGAAAAGATAGCAATGTTTAACACATTAAACCACATGCAATAAGATGACAATTAAAGCCTAAGCATGGTACTATCTCTCACTATCTCATGCATTTCACTCTGCCTCTATGACACAATTAAACACGAAAAATATGCAACTAGAAATTCTAAAAATTAATGATATGATATATGGTACATGACCAAAAACATAGTTTATATAGAAATCCTTTCTGAGACCCAGTTAATCGAGTAAGTGCCCTTTTAATCGATTAACGGGCTGTTGAGAATAACTGTTTTCAGGTTTTCAGTTATCTGTTAAAACCATAATCAAGTTAATTGATTAACACCTTTCTTAATCGATTAACTGGCACAATGATTAAATGGTAAACTACCTATATGTTATGTTTATCAACTATACATGTTTTACCAATATATTATGCCTAAGATGCACAAGTAACATGTATGATTAATGTATGAACATATAATAATCTAGATGTCATGTCTCATGTAAATGAATTGATTATTTTTAAGGCTTGTGAGAATTGCATCTAGGTTTACCTAACCTAGACTCAATATATAAGGCACACATCTAATACTTCTAAAAATGACTCTTTTAAGGAACCTAGTCTAGATATGAAACCCTTGAGTCCAAGGCATGTTGATTTTTTGAGTCATCTTCAAGCTTTCACTTAATCCTTGTCTTCATGAAAACATAGGCAATCTAATAGTGCTATACTTGACATTTTTCAGTTTCAGTCTCCCCCTTTTTGATGATGACAAAATCCACACCAAATCTTGTTTTGATGTATAGCTTGATGATGGTTATAGAATGCATGGTTGTTAATTTCAAAGTTAAAGCGCATAGCTAGACAACGGAAGTTGAATATTATTTACAACCTTCAAACACATCAAACAACAAAGCAACCTTTCTCCCACTTTTGAAATCAAAACTGTAATCAATCAATTAATTTTGGGAATTTAATTAATTAACTAGTTGAAGGAAGCTTGAACAAATGCACTTGTTGACAAACACTTAATCGATTAAATATGTATGTTAATTGATTAAATGGACATAATATAGTAAATGAACAAATTTAATGCTATGGAAGGTTATACAATAACTAGTTAAGCATAGAATGATCAGTCATTAATAGAATAGCATGTAAACAACAGGCTTAATCAAATAAGATAGATGCAGATAACCAATCATTGTCAAGTACCATTAAACATACATTCATACTATATATGACATATGATATAAGCAATTTAAAACAAAACTAGCAACAAATAAAGTTCAATGTCATGCATATCAAGTGATAAAAGTTCAGCAAGAGTAGATAGTAACTATTACAACCCAATAAAAGCAAAGAGAAAAATATGTCTCAAGAGTACAAAGCAACAAAATCCTTAAAATTAGCCAATAGAAGAATTAAACCAAAGGCAAACTAGGGTCTAAGGCATTCTAATCTAAGGATGCGGAGGAAGGTTTCTATCATCAGTAACTATCAGACTACTATCTCCCTGGATGAGGACTCTTAGCTTTTCAAATTCTGCACAAAACCTATCATTATGTGCCTCAACAGTGTTTTGAACAAAGCTCCTCATAGACTAATAATGGTATTCAATGTAGGTGACCTGACGTTCCTCAAATTGCTCCAAGTTTGTATGGTAAGAATCCTTCAAAGACTGGAAATGTAGATCCATTCTATTATTCAGCCTTAGCTCCATAGCATCCAATTGAGCTAATCCAGAGGGTGGTTCCTGCAGTGCGTTTCCAGCCGACTCCCCTTTAGTTCCTGCATTATGCTGATCCGTTCCTTCCTGATCCTCATCTCCTGATAAGTCTAGATCCACAGTAGTGTAATCCTCTTGGTATTGCCAAGTACTCCCATACTTGTAAATACCCATCTTGTGGATCAAACTTTCACCAACAAGGTGATCTTTATCAAAAGACTCCATGATGATAGTGTCAAACACATCAATATGCAGATAATCAATGATCCTCAAAATGAATATAATATAGGGTAGCAGCTTGGATTGAAAAGTAGATACACTATACATGACCATAAGGATCTCCTCAGGCCAATTAATCATAACATTTTCCTTAACAACATACATGAACCTCAAATTATTCATGGTGGGCTGTGCATGATTTGTATTCCTCTGAACCAAAATGTACGCTATCAGATAGTGCAATAGCCTATTTTCCAAAAATAATGACCCAACTTTTGTTAATTCTCCTTCAATATATAGATGGGGACCTCTCAAACATGACTTGTAAACCTCAGCAGCAGCAAATGAATTCTTAACCTAGTCACAATTACCAATTTTAGCACCATTGGTGGACAAACCTCCCACATTCATGAAAATTTCCTCACTCAGCTCAAATAAATTTCCAGAAACCATAGACCAATACTTTCCATCCTTATATCTAAAGTTGGCATAAAATTCTCTAATCAATTCAGGGTATATATTTCCCTTTAATTTCAGAAAAGTGACAGCTCCTTGAGCTTGCATGCCTTGCGGAAATTCAAAATTTTGTTCTGCCATCCAGGTTAAATCGGCATACCTTATATATGTAGGTTTCATGCCTTGAAACATTGACAACCGAGTCTCCTGCAAAATGAGAGAGTAGTAAGGGTGTCCACGGTCCTGCCTCACACTTGGATTCGAAGATGAAGCAATAAGAGCCATTTGTGTGCGTTGAGCAGTTGTCTTAATCCTTTTTGAACGACCTCTTTCCATTTTTTATTGCAAAACCGAGAGAATTGAGAGGTATAGGAGGATTTTGGGAGGAACCTAAACTTAGGGTTTGGAATTGGGGAAAAATGGATTTCTTGGAAATTTTTAGAAAAATTGGGATGAAATGAAGTGCAATGTGCGTAGAGGGTAGAGGGTGAGTTTTAATCTTCTTTTAAGCTAAGAATTCAGATGTTGTTGTTGCCTATGAGATTTAGAGAGAAAAGGGGATAAAGAGGATTTGAAAAAAATGCCGAAAACGTTGTTGTTTCTACTTTATCTACTGCCATTAATCGATTAAGAGTTATACTTAATCGATTTATCATAGTTAAAATTCCAGATTTTCAGAAAACTAAGCCCAGGTAATCGATAAAGATGGGACATTAATCAATTAAATTTCGTGAAAAATAAAGTGTTGGCTACTGGAACATATTCTAATCGATTAAGACTCAAGGCTAATCGATTAACAATCATCAGATTTGTAGAATCAAGTAGGTTTTTGAATTTTAGAAGCATGCAAAGATTTCTAACATATATCAGGCAATTTTAAGCAAACACACATACATATAGAGCTTATTATACTAGATCACGAATCATATTAGGAATAGAATGCATTCAACAAGTATTCATTTTGAAGCATATTAGACATTTAACATGTGAAGCACATAATAAAGTGCTAGATGATTTAATCAAGATGTTTTTCATCAAGGATTCCAAGTTCTCTTCGAAGAGCACATAAAGTATCTCGTGAGAGGGGCTTGGTGAAAATATCAGCTAATTGCTTAGTAGTTTCAACAAATTCAAGCACACAATCGCCTTTTTGAACATGATCGCGCAAGAAGTGATGTCTAATTTCTATATGCTTGGTTCTCGAATGCAAAATAGGATTCTTGGATAGGTTTATGGCACTTGTATTATCACATTGAATGGGGATCTTTTCTAGATTAAGACCAAAGTCCTTAACTTGCTGCTTCATCCATAGGATTTGAGCACAACACACACAGGCGACAATGTATTCCTCTTTGGCGGTGGACAAAACAACACAAGCTTGCTTTTTACTGTGCCATGCAACTAATGAACTGCCTAGTAAGTGGCAAGTCCCACTAGTGCTCTTCCGATCCAACTTACATCCAGTGAAATCGGAATTGGAATACCCTACCAAGGATAATGAGGCATCCCTAGGATACCATAGTCCCATATTTATAGTTCATTTTAAATATCTCATGATACGTTTAACATCACTATAATGTGAATCATTAGGTAATGGTTGAAATCTAGCACATATGCAAACACTAAACATAATATCAGAGGAGCTTACTGTCAAATATATTAAAGAGCCGATAATCCCTCGATACTTGGTTACCTTAATAGTTTTTACCTTTTCGTCTTTGTCTAGATAGCAAGCGAAGGCCATAGGTGTAGACACTTCTTTACATTTTTCCATGTTTAACTTTTTGAGTAACTCCTTGCAGTACTTCGATTGATGAATGAAGATGCCATTTTCCATTTGTTTAATTTGTAGCCCAAGGAAGAAAGTCAGCTCACCCATCATCGACATCTCAAATTCTTTCTACATCATCTCAGAAAATTGTCTATAAAGAATGTCGTTAGTAGATCCGAAAATTGTATCTTTAAACTAATAATACATGATCATCTAATCTACGGGTAAAGAGGGTAGTATCAACCATACCCCTCACGAACCTTTTTTCCAAAAGGAAAGAGCTCAATCTGTCATACCAAGCTATAGGGGCCTGTTTCAGACCATAGAGAGACTTCTTAAGCTTATATACATGGTTCGGATATTTAAAAGTTTCAAAGCCGAGAGGTTGATCAACATACACCTCCTCTTAAATGTAAGCATCTAGAAAGGTTCTCTTAACATCCATCTGAAAGAGCTTAAAGTTCATAATCAATGCAAAGGATAGAAGTATCCTAATGGCCTCTAATATGGCTACAGGAGCGTAGGTCTCATCATAATCGATGCCTTCCTCCTGGTTGTAGCCTTTGGCCACTAAGTGTGCCTTATTTCTTATAATCAAGCCAAATTTATCTAGTTTGTTGCGGAAGACCCATCTAGTACCAATCACTAGATGTTCTTTTGGCTTAGGGACCAAGTCCCACACATTATTGCGTTCGAACTGGTTTAGCTCTTCTTCCATAGCTATACCCCAGTGCACATCCTCAATGGCCTCATTGATGGTCTTTGGATCGATTTGAGATACGAAAGCAACGAAGTTACAAAAATTACGTATAGAACTAGAAGTTACCACCCCCGTAGAGATATCACTGATAACTTTGTCAAGTGGATGATCTTTCTTGGTCTTCCACGCGATCGAGAAGTCCTAATGCTCATCTTGGACGATTTGCTTTGATTCTTCTTCTTTGTCCTGGTCCATGTCCTTAGAGTATGCTTCTTCTAAAGCACCTGCAACATCATCGAAAAATACATTTCTATTCTCTTTTGAAGAAGATTCGTAAAAATGAACATGTACAGACTCTTCTACTTGCATGGAATATTTATTAAACACTCGACAAGCTTTACTATGCAATGAATACCCTAAAAATATTCCCTCATCCGCTTTTGAGTCATATTTTCCTAGCGCGCTTTTTCCTTTATTTAAAATAAAACATTTACATCCGAAAGCATGAAAATGTGCAATATTAGGTTTTCGTCCTTTTAAAAGTTCATAAGGAGTTTTCAAAAAAGTAGGCCTCAAGAGTATACGTTTTATCACATAGCAAGCAGTATGCACTGCATCAGCCTAGAAGTACTTAGGAACCTTGCTTTCGTTTAGCATGGTTCTAGCAAGCTCCTCTAGAACTCGATTCTTCCTCTCAACAATTCCATTTTGTTGAGGGGTATGAGGAGTCGATAAATGATGCAGGATACCATGTTTATTACAAAATTTATCAATCTGGTGGTTTGCAAACTCGCCACCATGATCGGATCGAATGAATTTATTTTAAGATTAAACTGATTTTGAATTTGTTTGGCAATGTTTTTGAAAGATTTGAATGCATCACTCTTAGAAGATAAAAATAGTGTCCATGTGAATCTAGAGAAATCATCAAAAGTTACTAAAAGCATAGAAACTACCACCAAAACTCATTATTTGTGAAGGTCCAAACAAGTCCATATGGAGAAGCTCCAAAGTTCTTGTTGTGGATATGACATTCGTTTTACCAAAAGAGTTTTTACCTTGTTTACATTTTTTACTAGTATCACAAGTTTCCTGAGTTTTAAAATCAAGTTTTGGTAGACCCTCAACCAAATTATTTTTAGACAGTTTATCTAGATGTTTTACATGAATATGAGTGACGCGCCTATGCCAAAGCCAAATATCGTCTTCTTTAGATATAAAACATTTTGAAAATAATGTCGTGACATCTTCTAGGTTAACCATATAGATGTTATTAATACGATATCCGACAAATTTGACCTTATTAGATAAATTGTCACAAATTATGCAACACTTAGAGTCGAAAGATAGACGATTACCTTTGTTGCAGAGTTGGCTGATACTCAATAGATTGTGCTCCAGGCCTTCAACATATAGTACATTCTCGATCACTGCCTGAATTGAGTTGTCAATTGTCCCGATGCCAAGTATCTTTCCTTTGTTGTTGTCTCCATATGTGACAAACCCTTTTTCTTTTAATGATTGATCTAGGAATTTCTATCTATCACCCGTCATATGCCTCGAGCATCCACTATCAAGATACCAATGCTGCCTGTGTGCTCGTAGACATACTTGCAAAATAGATCACTTGCCTTTTTCAGGTACCCAATTTATATTGGGTCCTTTTCTATTAGTAACCAGGGAGTTATCTCCCTTTTTCATCTAGACATATACACCACTAGGTATACCATACTTCCTGATAGAGCAAGAGTAGGAAGTGTAGCCATGTGTGCCACAATAGAAACATGTAGGAACTTTCTCATTATAAAACTTTTTATTTGGTCGAATTACAGGTTTCCTATATGGTATTTTCCTACGCATAGGGGGGATATATCCTAATCCAATATGGTCACCAACATTTCTTGTTTGACTAAGCATAGTGTCTAATTGATTTTGGCTCTCTATGAGTTTTGCGAGTTTTTCATTAAGTTTCAAATTCTCATCTTTCAAAGTCTCGCAAGACTCACAGACAGTTGATTGACATAATTTATCATTTCAGCAATTGCATGTATTACATGAAAATATTAGATCTAAGGTTTCATTCTCAAGTTTCAACTCATCTATTTCTTTTTGTAATAAAACTATTTTCTGTTCATTTAGAAGGATTACTCATCTTCTATTGGAACTAATCCTAGCTAATTTTTTAATTCTTCATGCAATTCAACATAAGCATTATATAAGATGTCATAAGGAGGTGAATCATCAGAAGAAGAAGATGAGGTGTCAGAGTATACCTCATTGTTTATCTCCTTTGAATTTGAGTCTCAAGCTTCATTTGTTCTTGTCATTAGGCATAGCTTGGCGGTCTCCTCTTCATCTGAGGTGCTTGATGTCGTATCCACCTCTAGTACGTCCCAAACAATGTAGGCCTTCTTTGACTTGAAGTCCCAAGGAGTGATCTTCTCCGAATCAACTTTATTGAGGTAAGTAGGACATTGAAATCTCATGTGTCCTGGCTTACCACATTCGTGGCAAGTGAAGTGCTCTTTATTATATTTGCCTTTTCTAGTTGACTCACGCGCTTCTTTCTTATGAAAACGTTTAAAGCCTCCTTTCTTTAAGAATTTCTCGAATTTTCGTACGAGAAGGCTCCACGTTTCATCATCAATATCTGAATTAGACTCAACATCTTCTTTCTCTTCAGTAGGTCAACATTGTAGCTTTAAGCGCCAAAGTTCCATCTCGTGCTCTTGAAGCTTTCCAAATAATGTTGCCAAAGGCATGGAGTCAAGATCCTTGGATTCCATGATAGCTGTAACTTTAGGTTACCATCTCCTATCAAGACAACGCAAAAATTTATTAGTTAGTTCTCCTTTAGTAAAAAAATTATCTAGAGCAACTAAATGGTTTACTATATGCGTGAATCGCTTTTGCATATCGCCGATCGATTCACTCGACAACATACAAAATAGCTCGTACTCATGTTCTAGGGCATTCACCCTGGCACGCTTGACTTTGCTAGTGCCTTCGTGAGTCACTTGTAAAGTGTCCCACATTGCCTTGGCACTTTGTCACTACGAAACCTGAAATAATTCATCATATGACAGGGTCGATGTGATGATGTTTTTAACACGTAGGTTGTATTGAACCTTTTTACGTTCATTATCGATCCATAAACTCTTGGGTTTTTCTATCGGTTCATCGTCCACTAGATGCATTGGGACGAAAGGCCCGTTGACTACAAATTCCCAACTATCTGAGTCAATGGCTTCAATGCCTATTTTCATCCAGACTTTCCAATAGGTGTATCCTTCGCCACTGAATACGGGAGGGCGGTTAATGGATGCGCCATCACCCTCAAAGGGGTTGGTGGAACCCATTTGGTTTCCCTTAAGGATCACCCGTACGTGGTTGAACTAGCACGTCGTACTAGCTCTGTTACTACTTGTTAGGTATCAGTGGACAGAACACACCTAGAAGGGGGTGGAATAGGTGTCGCGGTTACCAACTACCGCTTTTCGCACCGAAGCACTATTCTGGAAAAATCCCCAGTTAATCGATTAACACCCTATATTAATCGATTAACTCACAGAAAACATCAAGTTGCAGAATGGCTTATTGCACAGCCACTCACCGATAATCAAGAAAAAATAACGCATATATTTTTTAACAGAATTAAACTAGATATAGCAAATTAACAGTATCCAAAATATCAGCTAATATTAGGCAATAATACAACTTGAAACGTAAAGAGATTAGGGATATGAAAAGCCTACAACAAGGAATTTTATCCTGGTTCATTTGCGGGTACACTTGCAAACTACATCAAGGCCTCTGATCGAGGCCGTACCCGATACAAATAATATAACAATTAAAACTGCAGTACTAGGAAGTGATTCCTAGGTCGTTTCCCAAGGATTATCTTTCAAGCAAAGCTTCAAACACCTTATACTCACACACACACAAGGGGGGTTTTGTTGTTGGACAATATGAACATAAATCAAATTCAGAAACAGTAGTTAAACAATGTAATAAAACGGCTAAATCCCTATGGTTTGTTTGTTCACAACTCAATCCTCGGTGTCAAATGATTATTTTCATATTCCAACCATTAACTTCCGAATTTGTTGAGAATCAATTAACTAAGCGATAATCAATTCAAAGTTCCAGAACTTAAACATCAAATTAAGCGAAATCAGTAAAAGTATGAAACGATTAATAAATTCACACGAACTAAGCATTCATGCACTAGAGAGAGTAAATCAACTAAGTGAAGATAAACTCGACCAACCAGTTTCTAAACAATGGCATTAAGCAAACCATATTCGGAAAAGATAGAAGAAATCAACAATAAAGAAACCGAAAATGCATTAATAACAGAACCTCAAGAGTTGTGATACATTACCAAAGGAACTTAGTCCAGAAATTTAGCCTTCCATGGCAATGGAAGAACAAACCGAAAATGAGAAATGAAGAAGGGGTGAAACCCTAGCAGAGCAAAAAGAGGGAAAACGGAAATGACTTTGTGTTTCAAAATGAGGCCAAAAATGAAGTGTGTGTGTTTGGAGTAGGGAATCCGAATTTAACCCCTCCAACACACATAAACCGAATTGGGCCTAAACAATGGGCCCAAAGCCAAATTACAATAAAACTAACTCCTAAATTAAAAATACAATCTTCACTTCAACACATATCCTCGACTTCCATAATGCCCAAAATGCCATTGGTGCCAAATGTGATCTGAAAATGATAATAGATTTAATCAGGCCAAATATTCCCAAATTAACTCATTTTAGGAATATTAGTCCAGTAAAGTCTAAAACACTAAACCATGTGAAACAAAGTCAATTAGGCACCAAGAATCATCAATCATGCTAAATTAATGTTATGAATAGTGTGTAATATATTTCTCATCAGCCTCCCCTTCTGATCTCGAGAGATTTTCTTCACTAATATTGAATCGAATGTATTGTCACATGTAAACTTCCAATAAAAACACTTAGACGCTCCCTTCTTGAATCCAGTAACCCACTTTCTTGGTTTGACTATTCTAATCACCTAAGAAAACCTTTCTTACAATCTAGCCCAGCCAAGAAAACGTTCTAAACTCAAGACCTCTAAGTCTTGCTGAAGACTCACTGAATCTCTTAGGTGGTAAGACACTAAGAGACAGCTTCCCTTATTACAACAAAAAAATTGTACAAAAACATAGTATTATAAAGCACAATGTAGCTCAGAATATTACAATTGAAACTAAACTAAACACCCTATACAAATCTCACAAGATGACATGAATATGTATGAGTTCATTAATATGCAAAAACATAGAATATCTGCCCTAAAATTCTCCTAAAGAAATGCAAGAATCATGAAATAAAAGATAGCAATGTTTAAAACATTAAACCACATGCAATAAGATGACAATTAAAGCCTAAGCATGATACTATCTCTCACTATCTCACAATGCCTTTCACTCTGCCTGTATGACACAATTGAGAACGAAAAATATGCAACTAGCAATTCTAAAAATGAATGATCTGATATATGGTGCATGACCTAAAAACACAGTTTATATAGAAAACCTTTCTGAGACCCAGTTAATCGATTAAGTACGCTTTTAATCAATTAACAGGCTGTTGAGAATAACTATTTTCAGGTTTTCAGTTATCTGTTAAAACCGAATTCACGTTAATCGATTAACACCTTCCTTAATCGATTAATTGGCATATTGTTCGGCTAGATGATTAAATGGTAAACTACCTATATGTTATGCTGATCAACTATACATGTTTTACCAATATGTTATGCCTAAGATGCACAAGTAACATGTATGATTAATGCATGAACATATAATAATCTAGATGGCATGTCTCATGTAAATGAATATTGATTATTTTTAAGGCTTGTGAGAATTGCATCTAGGTTTACCTAACCTAGACTCAATATCTAAGGCACACATCTAAGACTATAATAATGACTCTTTTAAGGAACCTAGTCTAGATATGAAACCCTTGAGTCCACGACATGTTGATTTGTTGAGTCATCTTCAAGCTTTCACTAGATCCTTGTCTTCATCAAAACATAGGAAATCCAATAGTGCTATACTTGACACTTTCCACTTTCAACTGTTGCATGTAGTGCATCACTAGGGGAAATTTGGGGTCTTTGCATAGTATTATGATAAATTCTATTTTGGCATAACTTCTGAATTGTTTATCAGAAATGGACAAATTTGATATGAATTTGGGGTAGAAAAACCCATTCTTTCGAACTTTTTATACTATGTCAAAAAAACTTCCTCCTGAAAATCCAATTTCGCCATTTTTTCCATTTGTTTTATATTTTTCAAGTTTTATTTTACACTTGTCTTGAATTTTTCTTGTCCAATTAAATAAGTTAGAGTTTGAATTTTGGCTTGAAACTTTTTGTGGTTGTGTTCTTTGATTTTAGGATGTTATTGATGCAAAGTTTTGGTAGTACACTCAAATATAACATGAATTTCTAATTTTGCCCTCTATGGTTGTTACAATTTCACGTAGTGCATGACTAGGGGAAATTTGAGCTTGAAACTTTTTGTAGTTGATACCTATGATTTTAGGATGTTATTGTTGCAAAGTTTTGGTTGATTACTCAAATTTAACAATAATTTCCATTTATATGCATTTGTGGTAGAAAAATTCATTTTATGAGACTTTTCATACTACGAATGAAAACTCCCTCCTGAAAATCCAAGAAACCCCTTTTTTCCATTTCTTTTCTATTTTTGAAGAATTATTATGAATTTCTCCTTAATTTTTATTGTTCAGTTAATCAATTAGACTTTGAATTTTGGCTTGAAACTTTTTGTGGTTGTGTCCAATGATTTTAGGATGCTATTGATGTAAGGTTTTGGTTGTTCACTCAAATATAACATGAACTTACAATTCTACTCTCTATGGTTGTTATTGTTGCACGTAGGGATGACTAGGGGAAATTCTGGTTGTAAACTTTTTGTAGTTCTTTCCTATGATTTTAGGATGTTATTTAGCAATGTTTTGTATGTTTACTCCAATTTAACACGAATTTCTATTTCTTCCATGTCTGGTTGTTACTGTTGCATGTAGTGCATCACTAGGGGAAATTCGAGCTTTTTGCATAGTATTTTGATCAATTCTATTTTTGTCATAAATGTTGAACGATTTATCAGAATTGGACAAATTTTATATGCATTTGGAGTAGAAAAATTCATTCTATCAGACTTTTCATACTATGTCTGATAACTCCCTACTGAAAATATAAAAAAATCATTTTCTCGAATTCTTTTCTATTTTTTAGATTTTATTTTGAATTTGTCTTGAATTTTCTTAATCACATAAATCAGTTTGGGTTTGAATTTTGGCTTGATCCTTTTTGTGTTTGTGTCCTGTGATTTAAGGATGTTAATGATGCAATATATTGGTTGTTCACTCAAATATAACATGAAATTCAAATTATGCCCTCTATGGTTCTTATTGTTTCACGGAAATTCGGGGAAATTCGGGCTTGTTTTCAATATAGCATGACTTGGGGAAATTCGGGCATGAAACATTTTGTGAGTGTTTCCTATGATTTTAGGATTTTCTTGTTGCAATGTTTTCATTGTTAACTCAAATTTAATACGGATTTCCATTTATTCCCTGTTTGGTTGTTACTATTGCATGTAGTGCATCACTTGGGGAAATTCGAGCTATTTGCAAAGTATTTTGACAAATTCTATTTTTGGCATAACTTTTGAACTTTTTATCAGAATTGGACAATTTTTAAATGCATTTGGGGTAGAAAAGTCCATTCTATCGGACTTTTCATACTACGTCAGAATACTCACTCCTATGATTTAGGATGTTATTGATGCAATGTTTTGGTTGTTCACTTAAATATAACATGAATTTCCAATTATGTCATCTATCGTTGTTACTATTGCACGTAGTGCATGAATATGGGAATTTTTGGCTTGAAACTTTTTGTGCATGTTTCCTACGATTTTAGGATATTTTGGTTATTTACTCAAATTTAACACTAATTTCAATTTTGCCCTATCTGGTTGTTATTGTTGCATGTAGTATAAAAGTTGAGAAAATTTGGGCTCTTTGCATAGTATTTTGATAAACTATATTGCCATAACTTTTGAACTGTTTATCAAAAATGGAAAAAATATATGCATTTGGTGTAAAAAAATTCATTCTAGCGGACTTTTTATAGTACGACTGAAAACTCCCTCCTAAAACACCAAGAAAACCATTTTTCCATTTCTTTTCTATTCGTGAAGTTTTATTTTGAATGTCTTGAATTTTTCATGTTCGGTTAAATCAGTTAGGCTTGAATTTTGGCTTGAAACATTTTGTGGTTATGTCCTATGATTTTAGGATGTTATTGATGCAAAGTTTTGGCTGTTCACTCAAATATAACATGAAATTCCATTTTTTCCCTCTGTGGTTGTTATTGTTGCATGACGTGCATAACTAGAGAAAATTCGGGCTCTTTGCATTGATTTTTTATAACTTCTATTTTTGGCATAACTTTTGAACTGTTTATCATAATTGGACAAATTTTATATGCATTTGGGGTAGAAAAATCCAGTATATCGAAATTTTCATACTACGCCTGAAAACTCCCTTCTAAAAATCCAAATAAACACTTTTTCCATTTCTTTTCTATTTTTTGAAATTTTATTTTGAATTTGTTCAATTAAATCAGTTAGGATTTGAATTTTGGCTTGAAATATTTTTGTAGTTGTGTCCAATGATTTTAGTGAAAGTGCAAATAGTCAAGTAGAGCACTATTGGATTTTGCCTATATTTTGATGAAGACAAGGACTTTGTGAAAGCTTGAAGATGATTCAACAAATCAACATGTTGTGGATTCAAGGGTTTCATATCTAGACTAGGTTCTTTAATAGAGTTATTTTTAGAAGTCTAAGATGTGTGCCTTAGATATTGAGTCTAGGTTAGGTAAACCTAGATGCAATTCTCACAAGCCTTAAAAGTAATCATTTCATTTACATGAGAAATTTCATCTAGATCATTATGTGTTCATGCATTAATCATACATGCTACTTGTGCATCTTAGGCATAATATATTGGTAAAACATGTATAGTTGATAAACATAACATATAGGTTGTTTACCATTTAATCAATACGCTAAAAATGTGTCAGTTAATCGATTAAGAGATGTGTTAATCGATTAACGTGATTATGGTTTCAACAGATAACTGAAAACCTGAAAACAATTATTCCCAACAACCTGTTAATCGATTAAATGGGTATTTAATCAATTAACTGGGACTCTAACAGGTTTTCTATAAAACTGTGAATTCAGATCATGTACCACATCATATCATTCATTTTTTAGAAATTGCTAGGTGCATATTTTTGTGCTTAATTGTGTCATATAGGCAGAGTGAAATACATTGTGAGATAGTGAGAGATAATACCATGCTTAGGCTTTAATTGTCATCATATTGCATGTGGTTTATATGTTAAACATTCCTATCTTTTATTGCATGTTTTCATGCATTTATTTAAGAGAATTTTAGGGTAGAAATTCTGTGTTTCTGCATTTTCATAATCTCATACATATTCATATTATCTTGTGAGTTTTGTATATGGGTTTTAGTTGAGTTTTCAGTGTAATATTTTGAGCCAAAGTGTGCTTCATAAAACTCTGTTTTGTGTACTGTTTTTTAATAAGGGAATTTGTCTCTTGGTGTCTTATCACCTAAGAGTTTCAGTGTGTCTTGACCAAGACTTAGAGGTCTTGAGTTTAGAACGAGTTCTTGGCTAGGGCGAGATCGCAAGAAAGGTTTTCTTAGGCGATTGAGAGAGTCAAACCAAGAAAGTGGGTTCTTGGATTCTAGAAAGGAGTGTCTAAGTGTTGTATAGGAAGTTTGTATGTAACTATACATTCTGTTCATTATTAGTGAATAATAATCTCCCGAGATCAGAAGGGGGGCCTGGATGTAGTTTGCAAGTGACCCACAAACGAACCAGGATAAAATTCCTTGTTGCAGACTTTTTCTATCCCTAATCTCTTTACATTTCACGTCTTATTATTGCATGACATTGGCTGATTTTTTGGATATTGTTAGGTTGTTTTATCTAGTTTAATTATGTATAAAACAATCTGATTTATCTACTATTGAACGTCGGTGATTTGCTGTGTAAGAAGCCATTCTGCATCTTGATGTGTTGTGTGTGTTAATCGATTAAGGTATACATTTAATTGATTAACTGGGGCTTTTTCCATAATAGGGCTTTGGTTCGAAAAGCGGCAATTGATAACCGCGACATCTATTCA
>NW_017722819.1:0-28661 GCF_001865875.1 Lupinus angustifolius | reverse complement strand
TCTAGGTGTATTCTGTCCACTGATACCTAACAAGTGGTATCAGAGCTAGTATGACGTGCTAGCTCAACCGCATACAGGTGATCCTAAAGTTAAATCAAATGGGTTCCACCAACCCCTTCAGCGGTAATGGCGCATCCATTAACCGCCCTCTCGTATTTAGTGGCGAAGGATACGCCTACTGGAAAGTCTGACTGTAAATATTCATAGAAGTCGTTGACTCAGATATTTAGGAATTCGTAGTCAACGGGCCTTTCGTTGCAATGCATCTAGTGGATGATGAACCAAAAGAAAAACCCAAGAGTTTATGGACCGATGATGAACATCATCACATCGGCCCTATCTTATGATGAATTCTTTCGAGTTTCGCAATGTCAAAGTGCCAAGGAAATGTGGGACACTTTACAAGTGACTCATGAAGTCACTAGCGAAATCAAGCGTGCTAGGATGAATGCCCTAACACATGAGTACGAGCTATTTCGTATGTTGTCGAGTGAATATATCAGCGACATGCAAAAACGATTCACACATATAGTAAACCATTTAGTTGCTCTAGTTAAATCTTTCACCAAAGGAGAACTAACTAATAAAGTTTTGCGTTGTCTTGACAGGAGATGGCAACCTAAAGTTACAACTATCATGGAATCCAAGGATCTTGACTCCATGCCTTTGGCAACACTATTTGGAAAGCTTCCAGAGCACGAAATGGAACTTGGGCGCTTGACGATGCATGAGGAATCGGACCGCAAGAAGAAAGGCATATCTCATAAAGAAACAATGTCTCAACCTACTGAAGAGAAAGAAGATCTTGATTCTGATTCAGATATTGATGATGAAACGTTAAGCCTTCTCGTACAAAAATTCGGGAAATTCAGAAGAAAGAAGCGCATGATTCAACTCAAAAAGGCAAAAGTGATAAAGAGCACTTCACTTGCCACGAGTATGGTAAGCCATGATACATGAGATTTTGGTGTCCTACTTATCTCAAGAAAGTTGATTCGGAGAAGAGCACTCCCCGGGACTTCAAGTCAAAGAAGGCCTACATTTTCTGGGATGTAATGGAGGAGGATACGACATCAAGCACCTCAGATGAGGAGGAGACCGCCAAGTTATGTCTAATGACTAGAACAATTGAAGCTTGCGACTCAAACAATTCAAAGGAGGTAAATAATGAGGTATACTCTGACACTGTTGAAAGATTTGTTTTCCGATGCTTGCTTTATTTTTAGGCATCAAGTTTCTGATTATTTAATTTAATTAGAACTTGATTCTTTGTTCGCCATCTCGGCTTTGTTCGAATAAATTCCAACGCATGTATAATGGTTTCAAGAATGTTACTTTAATAAAAACTTTGCTTTATTGAATTATTAAGAATTTTATACCATCTCCGTTTTGTTGGAATAAATTCCAACGCCGGTTTAATGGTAAGAATTTAGAGAATTAATACAAGTGATATTTGATTAGTTAGTGACTTTATTTATTTACTCCTTCTTCGGGTTCGTTTTTGTTAGGTATCAGTGGTTTAGACACACCTAGAAGGGGGGGTTGAATAGGTGTAGCGGTTATCAATTACCGCTTCTCGCACCAAAACCTGGTTCTGGAAAACAGCCCAGGTAATCGATTAACCAGTGGGCTTAATCGATTAACACGAAACAGAAACAAAATTACTAGATTGGCTAATTGCACAGTTATTTACCAACAATAAAAAAGAGATACAACATATATTTTTATGCACAATTAACTAGGATATAACAAAGTATCAGTATGCAAAATATCAACTTCAAACATGAATTAAAACAGTTTGAATTATAAAAGAGATTGAGAGAGAACAGTTTGCACAAAAGGATTTTTATCCTAGTTCGTTTGCGGGTCCACTTGCAAACTACATCCAGGCCTCCCCTTCTGATCTTGGGAGATTTCTCTTCACTATATTGAAAACTTTGTATTGTCACATACACCAATTCAATTACAAGACTCTAGACGCATCTTTCTTGAATGCCAAGAACCTCTAACCTTGGTTTGACTATCCCTATCGCCTGAGAAAACCTTTCTCGCAATCCAGCCCCAGCCAAGATCTTCATTCTAAATTCAAGACCTCCAAGCCTTGGTGAAGATTCACTCAATCTCAATGGTGGTAAGACACCAAGAGACTAAACCGAAATTACAAAACAATATAAAAAATTGCCAAGCACTAAAATGCTCAAATTACAACAAGCCATCATGAATGTATGTGAGTTAATACAAAACATATAACGCAGAATCTTTCTCGAAAATCTCTAAACAAAATGCACGAACATGTAAGAAAGTATGAATGAGATTTAGCACATTAAAACTATATGCAATACATCATGGACAATATCAACTAAGCATGTTAATATCTCTTTCTCACCCATGCATCTCTCTTCTGCCTATATGATGCAGTAAAATATGGAAAAAATATACTCTCTAATAATTTCTAACAATGATATGCAATGCTGCATGTTTCTGCAATTTAACACAATATTATGCAGTTAAAACATAAAATAGTTAAAACAGAAAAACAGACACGTTTATCGATTAAGCCACCACGTTAACCGATTAATCATCATATTACAATACATGATTAAATGGTAAACTACTTATATGTTATGCTTGACTCCTATACATGTTTTAGCAATTATGTTATGCCTAATATGCACATATAACATGTATGATTAATGCATGAACATATAATAAACTAGAGGATATGCCTCACGAATATGATATGTCAATATTAATGGCTTGTGAGACTTGCATCTAGGTTTACCTAACTCAGACTCACTAACTAAGGCACACATCCCAGACTACTTAGAAATATAACTCTATTGATATAACCTAGTCTAGATATGACCATTGAGTTCTAGGCATGTTGATTGTTGAGTCATCTTCAAGCTTTTACTAACTCCTTGTCTTCATCAAAAAATAGGCAAAACATTGCTAGTGCAATCCTTAACACTTTGCACTTTCAATCTCCCCCTTTTTGATGATGACAAACACCACATCAAATACCACATTAAATTTGATGAAATAGCTTGACGATGTTGAACATTTGCGTAGCGGTTGTTAATTCAAAGTTGAAGCGCTTGCTCTCCCCCTTAGGTAAGCAATGATTACTATTACATAAGCTATTTTACAACCTGCAAATACATCAAACACAACAAACAACCTTTCTCCCCCTTTTGACATTATAAAAAAGATACGAATATTCAATTCTAGTCAAAAGTCAGAAGAGTTATTATGGTTAAGACAGACTATAATTAATAAATTAATTTTGGGGGTTTAATTAATCAACCAGCTGTAAGAAAATTGCACAAACGCTCATTTTTATATGATTTAATCGATTAAAACCAGTGCATAATCGATTAAAACCAGTGCATAATCGATTAAATTGACAATAAACAACAACAAAACTGATTTAATGGCATGAAAGGCTATGTTAATTCAAATTAAGCAAGGAATGATTAAGCAGTGATATAATTGAACAGTAAACAACAGGCGTAATCAATCAACAGGGGTACATACACCAAACATTATCAATATCCATTAAACATAAATCCATACTATTTACGACATAATTAACCATTAAGCATGAAATAGACAATTTAAAAACATTAAGTCATTACTTCCAATTGTAAACAACAAGGTACAATTAAGTAAATACCAACACAAGTTTAACAGAAGATAAGTAGTTTAGCTATTACAATCTATATACAAAAGCAAAATAGAAAATGAAGTTCTCAAGAGGAAAGCAAGGATCAACATAATCCATAAACTAGGAAGGATAAACCTATGGATCTATGGTCTCCTAACTAGGGATGAGATGGAGTGTTTTTATCGTCAGGAATGATCGTGCCACCACCAACTTTGATGAGGGTGCTCAACTTGTTGAACTCGACACACAACCTCTTGCTTTGTGAATCAGCAGTTGTCTAAACGAAGTTCCTCAAGGATTGATAATGATTATCAATGTAGGCATTCTGACGCTCCTCAAAGTTCTCCAAATCAGTATGGTATGTATCCTTTAAAGATTGAAAATGAAGATCCATCCTCTTGTTAAGTCGCTGTTCCATAGCATCCAAGTGAGCTTGTCCAAAGGCTCGTTCTCAGGTTGCATTTCTAGAAGACTCCCCCTGAGTTGTAGTGTTCGGCTCATGTGTTTCATCTTGATCATCCTCACCAGGTGGGTCAAGGTTCACAATGTTGAATCCTCCATATATTGCCAAGTGTTGCCATACTTGTAGATGCCCATCTTATGGATCAAACTTTCACCAATTAAGTGATCTTTATCAGAACATTCCACAACAATAGTATCGGAAACATCAATATTCAGATAGTCAATAATGCGGGAGATGAAAATATTGTAGGGAAGTAACTTCGATTGCGATGTATAAACACTATACATGACCTTCAGGATCTCTTCAGGCCAATTAATCATCACATTTTCCTTGACCGTGTACATAAACCTCAAATCATTCACGATAGGTTGTGCATGATTTGTGTTCCTTCCTTTGAATCAGTATGTATGCAATCAAATAGTGCAGGAGCCTATTCTCTACGGATAATGACCCAGCTTTTGTCAATTCACCTTGAACATATAATTGAGATCTCCTCAAACACGACTTATACACTTCAGCAGCATCAAAAAAGTTGTTTACCCAATCACAATCTCCTAAATTAGCATCATTACTCGATAATCCACCCACATTCATGAATATGTCATCACTCAGCTCAAATAATTTTCCAGATATCATAAACCAGTACTTCCCATCCTTGTATCTAAAATTAGCATAGTATTACCTAACTAGAGCAGGGTAAATGTTACCTTTCAATTCCAAAAGGGGACAACCCCTTGTGCTTGCATTCCATGCGGAAAATCGAAGTTTTGTTCCGCTAACCAAGTTAAGTTGGCATACCTTATATATGTAGCTTTTCTTCCCTAAAACTTGAGCAACCGAGTCTCTTGCAAAATCAAAGAGTAATATGGGTCCCCACGGTCCTGCCTCACTTGTTGATTCGAAGATACGGCTTTTGGAGCACGTGGTGGACGTCGAGCGGTTGATTTAATCCTTTTTGCACGACCTCTTTCCATTTGTAGCTGAAAACCAAGCTGATTTGGAGGTTTAATGAAGGATTCACGGAAAACCTATCTTAGGGTTTGGAATTAGGGGTAAACGGATTTCTTAGAAATCAATTATGGAGAAGAAAGTTTATGGAATGGAATGGGGTTGGAGTATTTGGTTTTGGGCTAGGTTAAAGTGTAGGATTAATATTGAACTTGTTCCTCTGAGATTTGAGAGAAAAGGGGATGACAGAGGTTTTGAAAAATGCCTAGAAACGCTTTTGTTTCTATTTAACTGGTGTCGTTACTCGATTAACTACCAGACTTAATCGATTAACCAAGTTAAAAAAATAACAGGTTTTAAAAAATACACTCAGGTAATCGATTAAAATAAGGCCTTGATCGATTAAATAGTATCAGATACAGAATCAAGAGCGTTTTGGATGTTTAAAAGCATGTAAAGATTTCTAACTTTTAGAATGCAATATTGAGCAGTCACATATATACATAGAGCTTATTTATAGAATCATGGATCATATAAGGAATAACTAGCATTCAACATATTTTCATTTTGAAGCATACAAGGCAAATAATCATGCAAGGCAATAACATAAACTCAATCAATATATTTTTCATCAAGGATTTCTAGTTCTCTTCGAAGAACATAGAAGGTATCTCGTGAGAGGGGCTTGGTGAAAATATCCGCTAATTGCTTCGAGGTTTCTATGAATTCTAGCACACAATCACCTTTTTGAACATGATCACGTAAAAAATGATGCCTTATTTCTATATGCTTGGTTCTCGAATGCAAAATGGGATCTTGGAAAGGTTGATGGCACTCGTATTATCGCACTTAATGAGAATCTTTTCTAGTTTAAGCCCAAAGTCCTTAAGTTGCTGCTTCATCCAAAGGATTTGAGCACAATACACGCCAGCGGCGGTGTATTCCGCTTCTGTAGTGGACAAAGCAACGCATGCTTGCTTTTTGTTGTGTCATGCTACTAAGGAACTGCCTAATAAATGACAAGTCCCACTAGTTCTCTTTCGATCCAACTTACACCCAGAAAAGTCGGAATCAGAGTAACCTACCAAGGATAATGACGCATCCCTAGGATACCATAATCCCATATTTATTGTTCCTTTTAAATATCTCATGATGCATTTAACAGCACTATAATGTGAATCTTTAGGCAAAGCTTGAAATCTAGCACACATACAAACACTAAACATAATATCGGGGCGGCTTGTAGTCAAATATAATAATGAGCCGATAATCCCANTACCTCGATAGCTTTTCCCTTTTCATATTTATCTAGATAGCATGAGGACGCCATAGGAGTAGATGCATCTTTACACTGTTCCATATCAAATTTCTTTAGTAATTCCTTGCAATATTTCGATTGATGAATGAAGATGCCACTTTCCATTTGTTTAATCTGAAGCCCAAGGAAGAAGGTCAGCTCACCCATCATCGACATCTCGAACTCGCCCTACATCATCTCAGAGAATTCCTTACAAAGGACGTCATTAGTAGATCCGAAGATTATGTCATCAACATATATTTGAACAAGTAAAACATGATTATCTAATCTACAGATAAAGAGAGTGGTGTCGATCAAACCTCTTTCGAACCCTTTCTCTAATAGGAACGAACTCAATCTATCATACCAGGCTCAAGGAGCCTATTTCAAGCCATAAAGGGTCTTCTTGAGTTTATACACATGGTTTGGATATTTGAAGTTTTCAAACCCTGGTGGTTGGTCTACGCACACCTCCCGCTCTTAACATCCATTTGGAAGAGCTTAAAATTCATGATAGATGTGAAGGATTAGAGCATCCTAATAGCCTCAAGTCTGGCTACAGGAGCGTAGGTCTCATCATAATCGATGCCCTCCTCCTGGTTGTAGCCTTTGGCCACTAAGCGAGCCTTATTTCTAATGATCAAGCCAGATTCATATAGCTTGTTACGAAAGACCCATCTCATACCAATTACTGGATGTTCTTTTGGTTTAGGGACCAAGTCCCAAATATTATTACTCTCAAACTGGTTTAGCTCCTCTTGCATGGCTATACCCTAGTGTACATCCTTGATGGCTTCATCGATGGTCTTTGGCTCAATTTGAGACACAAATGCAACGAAATTATAGAAATTATGTAAAGAACTACGGATTACCACCCTCGTAGATATGTCACCTATCCCCTTGTCTAGTGGATGATCCTTTTTGGTCTTCCATGCAATCGGCATGTCCTGATGCTCCTTTTGACCTATTTTTTCTGCATCTTCTTCATTGTTCTGGTTCATGTCCCTTGAATAAGCTTCTTCTAGCACACCTGAAACATCATCAGGAAAGACCTTTATCTTCTCTTTTGGAGAAGATTCATCAAAATGAACATGAATAGACTCTTCTACTTGCATGGAATACTTATTAAACACACGATAAGCCTTACTATGTAATGAATACCCTAGGAATATGCCCTCAACAACCTTCGAGTCAAATTTTCCCAAAAATGTTTTTCCATTATTCAAAATAAAACATTTGCACCCGAATGCATGAATATGAGCAATATTCAGTTTTCGACCTTCTAAAATCTCAGAAGGGGTTTTTGAAAAGGTAGATCTAAGAAGTATACGATTCATCACATAACAGGCAGTGTGTACTGCATCAGCCTAGAAATATTTGGGAACTTTGCTCTCATTTAGCATGGTTCTTGCGAGCTCCTCTAGAACTCTATTTTTCCTCTCAAAAACTCCATTTTTTTAAGGGTGCGGGGATCCGAGAACTGATGCATGATGCCATGCTTATTACAAAATTTATTAAACTTATGATTTTCAAATTCTCCGCCATGGTCGGATTGTATATAAACAATTTTAAGGTTATATTGGTTTTGAATTTGTTTGGCTAGACATTTAAAAGATTTATATGCATCTCTCTTAGATGCAAAAAATAGGGTCCATGTGAATCTAGAAAAATCGTCAACAATTACCAAAGTGTAAAAACTTGCACCAAAACTCATGATTTGCGATGGTCCAAACAAGTCCATATGGAGAAGCTCCAAAGGTCTAGTAGTGGATATCGCATTCTTTTTACTAAAAGAATTCTTTACTTGTTTACATTTTTTACACATGTCACAAGAATCCTGAGTTTTAAAATCAATTTTGGCATACCAATAACCAAATTATTTTTAGATAATTTTTCTAGATGCTTCACATGAATGTGAGTGACTCATCTATGCCAAAGCCAAATGTCATCTTCTTTTGAAATAAAACATTTTGAGAAAAGAGAAGTGACATCCTCTAGGTCAACCATATATATGTTATTAACACGATAGCTGACAAACTTTACATTATTAGATAAAACGTCACGGATTATACAACATTCAGAATCAAATGACACATGATAACCTTTGTCGCAGAGTTGGCTAATACTCAAAAGTTTATGTTCCAGACCTTTGACATATAGAACATTCTCGATTACAACATGAGTTGAGTTGCCAATTTTTCTAGTGCCTGGGATCTTCCCTTTGTTGATGTCTCCGTATGTGATGAAACCTTTTTCCTTCAATGATAAGTCTAGGAATTTTGACTTCTCTCCTGTTATATGTCTCGAACACCCGTTTTCAAGATACCAATGTTGCCCATGTGTTCGTAGACATACCTGCAAAATAGATCACTTGCTGATTGGTTTCAAGAACCCAAATTATATTGGGTCCTTTCTGTTATTAACCAGGGAGTTATCTCCCTTTTTCACTCAAGCGTAAACACCACTCGGTATCCCATATTTCCTGATGTAACAGGAGTAAGAAGTGTGGCCATGTGTGCCACAATAGAAACATGTAGGAACTCTATTTTTATTATAAGACCTTTTATTAGTACGAGTTACAGGTTTCCTATATGGTCTATTTCTATGTAATGGGGGGATATACCCTAATCCAGTGCGGTCACCAACATTTCTTGTTTTACTTAGCAAGGTATCTAATTGGTTTTGACTATCTATAAGTTTTGCGAGTTTTTCATTTAGTTTAAAATTCTCATTTCTCAAGTCCTCACAAGACTCACAGACAGTTGTTTGACATAATTTATCGTTAGAGCAGTCGCATGAATTACATGAAAAAATTAGATCTAAAGTTCCATTTTCTAATTTTAGCTCATCTAATTCTTTTTGTAGTTGTAATATTTGTTTTATCATTTAGCAAAATTACCCTTTTTCTATAAGCACTAATTCTAGCTAATTTCAGTAGTTCTTCATGCATTTCGACATACGCATCATATAAAACTTCATACGAAGGAGAATCATCAGTAGAGGATGAGGTGTCAAAATATACCTCCTTCTTAGCATCCTTTGTACTACCTGATCCGCAAGCCTCATCTGTTATAGTCATTAGGCATAGCTTGGCGGTCTCCTCTTCATCCGAGGTGTTTGATATCGTCTCTTCCTCCGGTACATCCCAGACAATGTAAGCTTTCTTCGATTTGAAGTCCCGGGGACTGCTCCTTTCTGAATCAACCTTCTTTAGGTAAGTGGGGCATTGAAATTTCATGTGTCCCAGCTTACCACATTCATGGCAAGTGAAGCGCTCTTTATTCTTGCCTTTTCTTGTTGATTCTCCTGCCTCTTTCTTTTGGAAACATTTGAAACCTCCTTTATTCTTCAATAATTTCCTAAACTTTCGTACGAGAAGGTTTAACCTTTCTTCGCCAATGTCAGAGTCAGAGACATTATTATCTATCTCTTCAGTAGGTTGTGATGTTGTTGCTTTAAGAGATATGCCTTTCTTCTTGCGGTCTGACTCTTCATTCATGGTCAGGCATCCAAGCTCCATCTCATGCTCTTGAAGCTTTCCAAATAGTGTCGCCAAAGGCATGGAATCAAGGTCCTTAGCTTCCATGATTCCAGTTACTTTAGGTTGCCATCTCCTGTCAAGACAGCGTAAAACTTTGTTAATAAGTTCTTGTTTGGTAAATTTTTTATCAAGTGCAACAAGATGATTTACAATATGAGTGAATCGTTTTTGCATATCGCTATTAGATTCACCTAGTAACATACGAAATAATTTGTATTCATGTGTCAACGCATTCAGCCTAGTGCGCTTGACCTCGCTAGTGCCCTCATGAGTCACTTGTAAAGTGTTCCACATCTCCTTGGCACTTTGACACTGAGATACCCAAAATAATTCGTCATATGATAGAGCCGAGGTGATTATATTTTTAGCGCGTAGGTTATACTGAACCTTCTTGCGCTCCGCATCGGTCCACAAGCTTTTAGGTTTTTCTTTCGGTTCGTCATCTACTAAGTGTAGTAGGACGAAGGGCCCGTTGATTATGGATTGCCAAATATCCGAATCAAAGGCCTCAATAAAAATCTTCATCCGGACTTTCCAGTAGGCGTATCCCTCGCCACTGAATACGGGAGGGCGGTTAATGGATGCGCCATCACCGCCAAAGGGGTTGGTGGAGCCCATTTTAATTCCCTTAGGATCACGTGGATACGGTTGAGCTAGCATGTCGTACTAGCTCTGATATCACTTGTTAGGTATCAATGGTTTAGACACACCTAGAAGGGGGGTTGAATAGGTGTAGCGGTTATCAATTACCGCTTCTCGCACCAAAACCCGGTTTTGAAAAACAACCCAGGTAATCGATTAACCAGTGGGCTTAATTGATTAACACGAAACAGAAACAGAATTACCATATTGGCTAATTGCACAGTTATTTACCAACAATCAAGCAGAGATACAACATATATGTTTATGCACAATTAACAAGGATATAGCAAATTATCAGTATGCAAAATATGAGCTTCAAACACGAATTAAAACAGTTTGAATTGTAAAAGAGATTGAGAGAGAATAGTTTGCACAAAAGGGTTTTTATCTTGGTTCGTTTGCGGGTCCACTTGCAAACTACATCCAGGCCTCCCCTTCTGATCTTGGGAGATTTCTCTTCACTATATTGAAAACTTTGTATTGCCACATACACCAATTCAATTACAAGACTCTAGATGCTTCTTTCTTGAATTCCAAGAACCTTTAACCTTGGTTTGACTATCCCTATCGCATGAGAAAACCTTTCTCGTGATCCAGCCCCAACCAAGATCCTCGCTCTAAATTCAAGACCTCCAAGCCTTGGTGAAGATTCACTCAATCTCAATGGTGGTAAGACACCAAGAGACAAAACCCAATGTACAAAACAGTATACAAAAACTGAGTTTTACCAAGCACTAAAATGCTCAAATTACAATAATGAAAACTCAAAGATTAACCCACACTCAAGTAACACAAATCATCATGAATGTATGTGAGATAATACAAAACATATAACTCAAAATCTTTCTCTAAGATCTCTAATCAGAATGCACGAACATGCAAGAAAGAATGAATGAGATTAAGCACATGAAAACTACCTGCAATACATCATGAACAATATGAACTAAGCATGGTAATCTCTCTTTTTCACACATGCATCTCTCTTCTGCCTATAATGCATTAAATCACGAAAATTATGCTATCTAATAGTTCCTAAACAATAAAATGCAATGCTATACATTTCTGCAATTTGCCAGAACTTATACAAAACAAATTTGACCCTTCAAACTGTTATTTTTTGTTACGTAGTTAAAACAGAAAACAGTTAAAACAGAAAAACAGACACGTTAATCGATTAAGTCACCATGTTAATCGATTAACCAGCATATTACAATACGTGATTAAATGGTAAACTACTTATATGTTATGCTTGACTCATATACATGTTTTAGCAATTATGTTATGCCTAATATGCACATATAACATGTATGATTAATGCATGAACATATAATAAACTAGATGATATGCCTCATGAATATAATATGTCAATATTAGTGGCTTGTGAGACTTGCATCTAGGTTTATCTAACTCAGACTCACTAACTAAGGCACACATCCCAGATTACTTAGAAATATAACTCTATTGATATAACCTAGTCTAGATATGACCATTGAGTTCTAGGCATGTTGATTGTTGAGTCATCTTCAAGCTTTACTAACTCCTTGTCATCATCAAAACATAGGCAAAACATTGCTAGTGCAATCCTTGACACTTTGCACTTTCACTTTTAACCATACCATAAAGGTCGGTCTCATTTTATTAAATTAATCATACCATTTCTTATGAAAGGTTGGTATCAAAGAATAATAAAATGACAAAAGAATAAAGTTAGAAGTTAAACATACCACTTCTTTTGAAGGGTTGGTATAAAGAATAAATAAAGCAATAAGTAGTTAGTTGTAGAATTTAAATGACAGAAAATAAATGTTAGTTTCGGAAATGTAAATGACTGAAAGTAAAATTTAGAAGTTAGATCACTCATTATAACTGTGTATTTTTCCTTTCACAAAGATACAACTTATGAATTAAATTGCACTGTGATTCAAGGTTTCTTTCTTTGTCAAAAAATAAAATTTATAGGTTAACACTTTACTGTTTTACATTTGCATCTCTTACAAGATTCAATTGTAGTATAGTATAGGGTTATGTTGAACCACAAGGAATTGCCTAATAGAATATTATTATAAACATGTTATATTACTAATAATGTTTAAACATCTTTTTGGTTGATTTTGTTTAAGAAATATTGACAATTAAACATAATCATAAAACAACTATGCACAAATTCTTGAGGAGGAAATTGGTTTGGAAATATGGATTTGTTTCTACACTTTATTGATTTTGAAAATATTACAAGTTATGTGTTATACCTTTGGTTAATTCTATATATCATTTCTAAATCCTTCATCTAGTGTCCTAGAATTATCAGAATTAGACAAATACCCTCCTTCTAAATTGTTTGAAACTTTTTGTGGTTGTTTCCTATGATTTTAGGATGTTATTGAGGCAGGGTTTTAGTTGTTTACTCAAATTTAACACGAACTTCCATTTCTGCCCTGTCTGGTTGTTAATGTTGCATGTAGTGCATCACTAGGGAAAATTTATGCTCTCTACATAGTATTTTGATAAATTCTCTTTTTGACATAACTAATGAACTGTTTATTAGAATTGGACAAATTTTATATGCACTTGGGGTAGAAAATTCCAATCCATTGGACTTTTCATACTCCGTCTACAAAAACCCTCCTGAAAATCCAAAAAAACCCCTTTTCCATTTCTTTTCTATTTTTGAAGTTTTATATAGAATTTTTCTTGAACTTTTCTTGTTCAGTTATATTAGTTAGGCTTCGAATTTTGGATTGAAACTTTTTGTAGTTGTGTCGTGGGATTTTAGGATGTTATTGATGCAATGTTCTGGTTGTTCACACAAATATAACATGAAATTCTAATTATGCCCTCTATGGTTGTTACTATTGAACGTGCATGACTAGCATAAATACGGGCTTGAAACCTTTTGTGGTTGTATCCTTAGATTTTAGGATGTTATTGACGCAAAGTTTTGGTTGTTTACAGAAATTTAACACGAATTTCCATTTCTTCCCTACGTAGATGTTATTGTTGCAAGTAGCGCATCACTAGGGGTAATTTAGGCTCTTTGCATAGTATTTTGAAAACTTCTACTTTTGGCATAACTTTTGAATTGTTTATCAAAATTAGACAAATTTTATATGCATTTGAGGTAGAAAAATCCATTCTATCGAACTTTTCATCCTATGCCTGAAAATGCCCTCCTTAAAATCTAGAAAAACCATTATGTTAACTTTATTTTCTATTTGGGAAGTTCTATTTTGAATCTATCTTTAATTTTTCTTGTTCAGTTAAATCAGTTAGGCTTTGAATTTTGGCTTGAAACATTTTATGGTAGTGTCCTGTGATTTTAGGATGTTATTGATACAAAGTTTTGGTTGTTCACTGAAATATAACACGAATTTCCTATTATGCCCTCTATGGTTGTTACTATTGCACGTAGTGAATGACTAGGGCAAATCTGGGCTTGAAACTTTTTGTGATTGTTTCCTATGATTTTAGGATGTTATTTGAGGCAGAGTTTTGGTTGTTTACTCAAATTTAACACAAATTTCAATTTTTGCATTGTCGAGATGTTATCGTTGCATGTAATGCATCATTAGGGGAAATTCGGGATCTTTGCATAGTATTTTATTAAATTCTATTTTTGTCATAACTTTTGCATTGTTTATTAGAATTAGTCAAATTTTATATGCATTTGGGGTAGAAAAATCCATTCTATCGGACATTTCATCCTACGTCTGAAAATGCCCTCCTTAAAATCTAGAAAAACCCTTATTTTCCATTACTTTTCTATTTGTGAAGTTTTATTTTGAATTTCTATTGAATGTTTCTTGTTCAGTTAAATCAGTTAGGCTTTCAATTTTGGCTTGAAACTTTTTGTGGTTGTGTCATGTGCTTTTAGGATGTTATTGATGTAAAGTTTTGGTTGTTCACCCAAATATAACATGAATTTCCAATTCTGCCCTTTGTGGTTGTTTCTACTGCACGCAGTGCATGACTAGGGGAAATTGGGGTTTAAAACTTTTTGTGGTTATTTCCTATGATTTTAGGCTGTTATTGAGGCAAGTTATCAGGCTATTTGCATAGTATTTTGAAAAATTCTATTTTTGGAATAACTTTTGCACTGTTTATGAGAATTGGAATTATTTTATATGCAATTGAGGTAGAAAAATCCATTCTACCGGACATTTCACACTACGTCTGAAAACACCCTCCTGAAAATCCAAGAAAACCCTTTTTTCCATTTCTTCTCTATTTTTGAAGTTTTATTTAGAATTTGTCTTGAATTGTTCTTATTCAGTTAAATCAGTTAGGCTTTGAATTTTGGATTGATACTTTTTGTTGTTGTGTCCTATGATTTTAGGATGTTATTGATGCAATGTTTTGGTTATTCACTCAAATATAACATGAATTTCCAATTCTGCCCTCTATGGTTGTTACTATTGCATGTAGTGCGTGACTAGGGGAAATTTGGGCATGAAACTTTTTGTGGTTGCTTCCTAGGATTTCAGAATGTTATTGACACAAAGTTTTGGTTGTTTACTAAAATTTAACACAAATTTCCATTTATGCCATGCCTATAGTATTTTGATTAATTCTATTTTTGGCATAACTTTTGAACTATTTATCAGAATTAGACAAATTTAATATGCATTTGGGGTTGAAAAATCCATTCTATCAAACTTTTCATTCTACGTCTGAAAATACCCTCGTTAAAATCTAAAAAAACCATTTTTTTTCATTTCGCTTCTATTTGTGAAATTTTATTTTGAATTTGTCGTCATTTTTTATTGTTCAGTTAAATCAGTTAGACTTCGAACTTTGGCTTGAAACATTTTGTGGTTGTGTCTTGTGATTTTAGGATGTTATTGATGTAATGCTTTGGTTGTTCAACCAATTATATCATGAATTTCCAAGTCTGCATTCTATTGTTGATATTGTTGCACAAAGTCCATGACTATGGGAAATTCGGGCTTGAAATTTTTTGTGATTGTTTCCTATGATTTTAAGATGTTATTGAGGCAGAGTTTTGGTGGTTTACTCAAATTTAACTTGAATTTCCCTTTCTACCCTATCTGGTTGTTACTGTTGCATGTATTACATCACTAGGGAAAATTCAGGCTCTTTGCATAATATTTTGATAAATTCTCTTTTTGGCATAACTAATGAATTGTTTATCAGAATTGGGCAAATTTTATATGCATTTGGGGTAGAAAATTTCATTCTATCGGAATTTTCATACTATGTCTACAAATTCTCTCTTGAAAATCCAACAAAACACTTTTTTCCATTTCTTCTGTGAATACTCACTTTTGTCTGGTCCATTGTTCAACATATAAAATAGACTGTAGTATATATTTATTAGAATTATTTTATAAAATATTGATATGCATGATGTTAAAGTTTGTGTATAGCTTGTTATAGTAAGCATTGGTTGAAAAAAAGAATCTCAATGGGCTAGAAGTTGGGCCTTTAAATTTAATCAATAATTCCTCATTTTATTGATCACTACATTGTTTATATGTATAGGGTAACATTATAGGTCCTTTTCTTTAATTTATTTTATTTGGAATAAAACTCATTATGGTAAATACTCATAAACTTATTTATAAGAATAAAAAATAGATATTAATATCTAATTCAAAATCAATTTTATAATGAAATAATAGCTTAAGGTGGTTTCCTAAAGTCATGGAACCACTATGTGAGAGTTAGGGGTGGTTACCCAATTTTAAGGAAAAGGTGATAGGCTTCATCCTTTTAACCAGAGACTAACAACACTTAAAAGAGAGGGAGAGAGGTTCACGAAGAAGAGAAGATAAAAAATAAAAAATAAAAAACCAGAGAGAAATAACAGTGATAAAGACAGTGAAAAAGGCACCAGAGGAGAACAACAAAAAATAGCAGAGAGAGATAACAGTGAAAGAGGATAACAAGGCAGGGTAGAAAAGTACACTGGAAAAGGGATAGTAATTAAATAGCTTTTCTGAAAGGTTAGTGTCCTTCGATCTATTTTCTCTATTTTTGTTTTAGCATTCAAATATACATATACAAATTTTCATTGTGCAACCATCATACCTTCTTCACGTTTAAATACTGAAATATGCTTGTATGTTTTCATCTAAAATACTAAAGTTCATCACTGTTTGTAAGCAAAAGCAATTCGTTTAGGTTTCTGTCATTCATAATGATTCTCATACAACATTATAATGTATATATAATACCTGCACTCTGAATGTCATAAACAGAAACACATTCCTATACATTCTTATGCCATTGATTTATATGTTATAACAATGGAAACTTACTTTCCCTCTAATGAACAAATAAAAACAGCATAAACTAAATTAAACAACATCAGTTTAACCCTTAAAGCATAATCACATTCATATCAATAATTAAGCAAAAGCAATCTAGGATTATCAACCAGTGAGCTCAGAAATAGTGTTCATTCCTTTAACTTATCAACTCAAACCACAATCTATCATCCCTCAACATCACATTTTGTAAACCTGAAATAAAAAATAAATAAAAAAAGGTCAATCCGACCCGGAATTTTGAACCACCGTGAGACCACCGTGCGGTACTACAAACTGGACCGGCATGACAACCAGAGAAGATGAAGAAAAAATAGAGAAGTCAACTTGTTCTGGCGCCCCTAACCATCACGAAACCAGGGTGTTACGTCGGTGTGTCAACTGGAGAAGATGAAGGAGAGACGGTGGTTCAAGGAGCCATCATCCTCACCCTGCCGTTGGAACCATAGAGGCTCCACCTCCATGGCCAAGTCATATCCAAGCAGAGACGCATCATCGTCACTGCCAAATCGCACCTCAGGCTCAGCGCACCTCCTTATAGTTGGGTTGACCCGAGTTCATGAACCTGTAGCTAATACCGTGAATGATTGATGTGCCTTCCGCCATTCGCACCACCGCAATCCTCCTTTATTTCCATTCACCGTCGCCGCTGGAAGAAGAAAAAAGGAGTAACTCAGTTAGGGATTTCTAAATCCCTTTTCTCCCCATTTATCTATTTGTTTAGTGCAGGATGGGGGTAACCGTGTGTTACCCCCTTAACCCTCTTTATTCACTTATATAAAAAACACATATATATATATATATATATATATATAATAATAATAATATTTCTATTTACTATTTATATGTTCATTTACTTTTTTTATTTTGTTATATTTTAGTTCTCGTTTGTTTTGTTATATTAAGGAAATTATCCTACCCAGCCTAAATTAATGTGTACTTAATAATCATATAAATTTAGTGCCAAATGAGTTTAATAATAATATATTTTAAATTAAAAGTTTTTTTCCCTTTAACAAATAAAATTATTTTCCTGAGAATAAAATAGTGAGGTTACGGCTAGTGTCATATCTTACTTCTTGCTTCAAGTTGATATCGGTCGCGGTCATTTGTACTGCTTCTGTTATTTTTTTTGAAGTAAGAGGATGGTTAATGACCAATGTCGACTCTTCATTTATTAATTATCTCTTTAAAATATATAAGTTATTTAAAAGCAAAAAATGTTTTAAGTTTTGTTTGGAATTTAATAATGAGGTTTAAACTTGTATTGTATCTTTCTTCTCATTTCGAGTTGAGAATCGATTGCGGTCACTTGTACTGCTCCTGTGATCTATCGAAGTGGAAAGAGGGTAAGCAATCAATGTTGATCCTTCATCTGTTAATTCAATTCCAATTAAACTCAAATAAGTTTCTAAACTCTATTTTTTTTAAAATAAGATTAATATTAATAAGTTTTAATCATTTTGGGGTTCAATAGTCGAGGTTACGACTCATTTTGCATCTTTCTCCTCGTTTCAAACTGAGAATCGGTCGCGGTCACTTGTACTGCTTCTGTTATCTAAAGTGAGGAGAGGGTAAGCAATCAATGTTGACTCTTCGTCTATTAGTTCAACTTCGAATGAATTCAAACAATTTTTAACATTCTTTTTAAATCTAACCAAATTAATTTTTTAAGAACTACGTAGTCTTGATTTCCCTATTGCACCCAGGGATACGTAGGAGCAATATGAACTTGTCAGACACAAATAAAAATATAAAACATATTTTTTTAAGCAATTTAATTTAAATAAATTAAGGGTATTCAATGTTTGCAATTAGTTAGGGTACCGTTTTATTACGGGCGAATTGGGTGCTAATACCTTCCCCAATTCGTAATCGACTCCCAAACCTGGATATCAAAAATCCAAAAGCCCAATGTGATTGGGCTTTAAATATTTTTCTACATTTTTAACCATAAAATGTAGTGGCGACTCTAAGAGGTCGCGTAACCGAAAATCGGGGCGCGACAGCTGGCGACTCTGCTAGGGACTCATTTTTTTTAGAGAGTCGGGCCCAATACCACTTTTTGCATGTTTGTTTTATACCCTTATTCCTTCTTTGTTTATGCAAACTTGTGTATACATCTTTATTTATGTATTTATTTATTTACTTTTCGAGTCAATTAATTATTTTGAACGTACTCACCTATTTCTTGTGCAACTTTTGGGGGTGGATTTATTTTAGGGTCTATGCGCTTCCTCACACACTCACTTGGTACACTTGAGTTGCACACGCCCTACACCCGGGTGTTAGAGATTAAGATTAAGATAGGGAGACATCTGCTTTGCCGGTAAGTGACCTTGTGTCACATCGGGTATTAGCGTGATGAACCACCCAGATTGTTCCTATATATTGTGAGTTGGCCGCTTGGGGAGCTAGTCTCTTCTCGTAACTAGCTCATGATTTGTGGTTTCCTTTCTTTTTAAGATTGGATGCAATCTGGTGACCTTTAGAAGTCTAGAGATTTATCGAGTCCACTTTAAACAAGACCTAGCACTCCACCATAGGGTTGCGGCTTTAGAATTTCCAAAAAAAAACCTTATAGGTATACCTTAATTGGTACACGAGAACCTTAACTTAATTCTGTTGTTATCATTATGAATAGGGAATTTTGGCCCTAAAAATGTATTCATGCCTAAGTATTATGAGGATATCATTGCGCTTTGATATCCTTGTGCCACAAGGACGGCTTAATCTACATTCCCTTCAGTGGGCTCAACACCCTAGGGATAATTTTTCTTCCCTTCGATGGGCTCAACGCCCCAGAGATAATTCTCATTTCCCTTCAATGGGCTCAACGCCCTAGGGATAATTTTCATTCCCTTCGATAGGCTTGGTGCCTTAGGGATACTTGTCACTTCCCTTCGATGGGATCAACGCCTTAGGGATAACCTTTCTAGCATCTTAATGAGTTTAGAGTTTAAACGTTTAACTCATGTTCATGCATCCATGCATAAAATCATGCATTCATTTGGAAAAGCTAATCATTCAAACATCCATCTGAAATATATATTATCTAAATATTCATAAAAAAAATTATCATTCAAACATTCATAAAACATCATATTCCAAACATTTATAATACATTCATCATTAATTCATGTAAAAAAATAAAAAAATACATCATTCATTCATGAATTTATACATTCATATACTTAAACAAAAAATAATCATTCAAAATAATCATTCAAACATTACATTCCACACATCATTACAACATAAATTGCATACATCATGCATTATTGAAAATAAGTCTATTCATTCACACACAAAAAAAAACATACATTATTCATGCATCATCCTCCCATTCCTCCATACACTTCATACCCAAAATTGTAACATGCATTTCATTATCCATTGCCAAGGGCGCTCATGAATTAAAATTGATTTCAAAGGTGATATAATTGGACCTGAATGAAGCGATCCAGAAAGAGGAAATAAATCAGTGGCCCAGATTGATACAATATCCTCAGAAGCTAGTTTGCGAAAAAAATTTTCCCATATGGAGATCCCAGTTGACCGATACAAGCCCAATCACCGCACCACTCCCTATGATCGAGAGGAAATAAATGACATAGAGAAAAGAATCAGAGCCATGGAAGAAGCCAATTCATATGGTTTGAAGGATGTCAGTGACATATGTTTAGTCTCGGGTTTGGTTGTGCCACCAAAGTTCAAAGTGCCAGCGTTTGACAAATATCAAGGAACTTCTTGCCCTAAAGACCACCTGACTATGTATGTTAGGAAGATGACTCCCTATATTAGAGATGACAAGTTGTCGATCCATTTCTTTCAAGAAAGCCTAACTAGAGCTGCCACCACTTGGTACTTGCGACTTGAACGTTCACAAATTCAGTGTTTCAAGGATTTATGTGATGCCTTTGTCAGGCAATATGATTACAACATTGATATAGCTCCTGATAGGACATAACTCAAAAATATGATCAAAAAAGATGATGAAACTTTCAGTGAGTATGTTCAAAGGTGGGCAGAAGTGGCCACGCAGGTTAAGCCCAAGATATCTGATGAAGATAGTGTTTCAATGTTCATCGACACTCTCCAACCACCATTCTATAATACGATGTTGGGATGCGTATCTTTGGGATTCCTTCAATTGATGACCATAGGGGAAAAGATAGAAAGTCATCTGAGAAGTGGCAGAGGCGTGAATGATCCAACTCAACACATAACTCGATATCAAACTACAGGTGAAGGGATAGAAGGTGATTCATCATTCATCGAAACCTTTAACCAACCTCAAAGACATCATCATCTCCAACAACATTATATTTCAACTCACAAACAAGGAGGACCATCTCGAAAACGAAAGAGAAAAAGTCTTTACGATGTGATCCCTATGTCTTACTCTGAGTTGTTGCCACAACTTGTTCAGAGGAGTTTGTTAACTATCCTTCCTTTTAAGGAGGTGGTGCCTCCATATCCAAAGGGTTTCAACCCGAATGCTCGTTGTATGTATCAAGAAGGGACACTAGGACATCCGACAGAGGGTTGCAATCAATTAAAGGGTAAGATACGCGACTTGATTAATGAAGGACTGATCAAGTTTCAAGGAGATGATTTAATTTGAGGAAGACATGAAACAAACTCCATTCGTGAGGAACTCACCCCAACCAAGTGTTATTTCTTTAGAACTATATTGTATTACACCCTCTTGGCTCCACCCTAGGGCTTTAGGGTTGCAAAATAAAGGGTCTCTTGTTTTCTTCTTATGAATAAATAAGTTATTTTTCATTGCATGTCTTTTTAACAAGTATATACTAGTGCATTGATCTTGCAAATTTATCATCCCATAATTGATCTCACAAATCATAGTCACCAAAAAAAAATAATTCATGCATTAAACTGAGATATAAGATTTTTAAAAAAATGAATCTTAATCGATTAAATTTAGTAAAAAATGAAATGTTTGCTACTGGAACTCATTTTAATCGATTAAGAAATATAGTTAATCGATTAACTAGCATCAGATTTGTAGAATCAACAGGTTTTTAGGTTTTAAAAGCATGCATAGATTTCTAACATTTATCAAGCAATTTTTATCAACCACATATACATTTTCAGCTTATCATGCAAGATCATGAGTCATAATAGGAATATAGTGCATTCACAACAAATATACATTTTGAAGCATATAAGACATTTACTATGTGAGGCACATAATGAAGTTTTAGACGATTTTAGTCAAGATAATTTTCATCAAGGATTCCAAGTTCTCTTCGAAGAACATAGAAAGTATCTCGTGAGAGGGGCTTGGTGAAAATATCATCCAATTGTTTAGTAGTTTCAACCAATTCTAGCACACAATCGCTTTTTTGTACATGGTCACGCAAGAAATGATGTCTAATTTCAATATGTTTGGTTATAGAATGCAAAACGGGATTCTTGGATAGGTTTATGGCACTTGTATTATCGCATTTTATAGGAATCTTTTCTAGGTTAAGCCCAAAGTCCTTAAGTTGCTGCTTCATCCAAAGGATTTGAGCGCAACACACACCGGCGGCAATGTATTCCGCTTCGGCGGTGGACAAAGCAACACACACTTGCTTTTTGTTGTGCCATGTAACTAAGGAACTGCCTAATAAGTGACAAGTCCCACTAGTGCTCTTCCGATCCAACTTACATCCCGCAAAATCAGAATCGGAATACTCTACCAAGGGTAATGAGGCATCCCTAGGATACCATAATCCCATATTAGTTGTTTCTTTTAAATATATCATGATGCGTTTTACAGTAGTATAATGAGAATGTTTAGGCAAAGCTTGAAATCTAGCACACATACAAACACTAAACATAATATTGGGGCGACTCGCAGTTAAATACAATAATGAGCCGATAATCCCACGATACTTGGTTACCTCGATTGCTTTTCCCTTTTCATCTTTGTCTAGATAGCAAGCGGACCCCATAGGTGTTGAAGCCTCTTTACACTTTTCCATGTCGTCCTTCTTCAGTGACTCCTTGCAATATTTCGATTGATGAATGAAGATGTCACTTTCCATTTGTTTGATTTGTAGCCCAAGAAAGAAGGACAGCTCACCCATCATCGACATCTCAAATTCACCCTGCATCATCTCAGAAAGTTCTTTACAAAGAATGTCATTAGTAGATCCGAAGATTATATCATCAACGTATATTTGAACTAGTAGCATATGATTATCTAATCTACGAATAAAGAGGGTAGTAGCAACCATACCCCTCGCTAACCTTTTTGCCAAGAGGAAAGAGCTCAATCTATCATACCAAGCTCTGGGAGCTTGTTTCAGGCCATAAAGGGCCTTTTTGAGCTTATATACATGGTTCGGATATTTAAAATTTTCAAAGCCGGGAGGTTGATCTACATATACCTCCTCTTGAATGTAGCCATTCAAGAAGGCGCTCTTGACATCCATTTGAAAGAGCTTGAAGTTCATAATTGATGCAAAGGATAAAAGCATCCTATGGCCTCTAATCTGGCTATAGGAGTGTAGGTCTCATCATAATCGATGCCCATCTCCTGGTTGTAGCCTTTGGCCACTAAATGAGCTTTATTTCTGATTATCAAGTTAGATTCATCTAATTTATTATGAAAGACTCATCTAGTATCAATCATTGGATGTTCTTTAGGCTTAGGGACCAAGTCCTATACATTATTAAGCCCGAACATGTATATTATTATTCAATTGTGTTTTTGTTTCCCCTTCAATTAGTTATTATATTGTTATTGTAATTATTTTTCCTTGAATTTATCTCTAATTAAACTGCTGGATATGCAATGGATCATGTAATTGAGTTTTTTACAAATATAATTTCTGAAAATAAAATATTTATAGATAATTATTAATTATATATGACATCATCTGGTCCAATAATATTTTAAACGATTAAATCAATTAAACCTAAACTTCTTCTAATTTAATGTCTGACTCGAATTTTATAAAGGAAAATATACAAGTTTGATAAAAATTCTAAAAATTTAAAGTTGAGTCTTAAGAATAAAATAAAAATATAATATAAATGAATTCAGATTCTGCGAAGTATCAAGAGTGGGGCAGTGAATGAGAATGACTATTACATGTCAACATAAATAAACTTTTAATATTCTAGAATTGAAATTATTTCTAAAAAATAATTAATTGTTTTATCTGATTCTTCCAATTTCCCTATAGTCTTTGAGTACGTTCTCATTTGATGTTAACGATCTGATTTTAATTTCGCACATTTCTTAAAAGAAACACAGCTTGCTAGCTGTGTCAACCAAGTGTCTTATACGTATCATGAGCAAGAACTGACATGAAATTGACACATTTCTTAAAAGTGAATTGTCAATATCATCATCTATAATCATTAATAAATTCTTGTTTCCCACGTCTTATATACTCCATCCTTTCCCTTTTTTATGTTACATTTGTAACGTTATTCTAATCATTTTATGTTTTAGAGACCCACTTCATATTTTATTTTTCAACGACACATTTTTCATTAGTTATTTTTGTTTCACTATCTATTTTTTTCACTAAGATTATTTTTAGTCAAATATATCAAATTTCTATATCAGATATATTAATTTTATGTTATATGTCTTAACATATACAAGAGATAAAGATCTATTGTATTAAATGATATTTTAAATTATATCATGAACCAATAATATTGAAGTAAAAATAGAAAAATATAAATATTTAATTTCTTAACTAACATGAGATGTTTTTATTGATTCGAGACGGAACATCATTTGAGACTAGATCCTTTTCAACTTAAGGGAGGGTGCACTTTACAAAACATTATCATGCTTGTAATTGAACCCAACTAAGCGCCACCATATTTTTTAAAACGAACAAAGTGACTAGACCCAGTTACCCCACGTAATCCCCACGGTTTCACTTTTTTCATTAGACTCTATACCTTCATATATGTACTCTCATTATATTTACTCCCTTGAGGCAATTCATATCTCTCATTCCTTTCTTCTTATGTTTCTAAAGAAAAAGAAAAACAAATTTATCAATCTTCAATCCACTTTTATTTTAGATCATACCTTAGGGTACTATAGCTCTTAGTCTAATTGACCCTACTATACTCTTACAACTTCCGTCAATTAAATTAAAACACTACAAGACTATAGCAACAAGTCTACTGCTCCTCCTTTTTCCACGTGTCAAAATCATTGTCACAAGTTCCAAAATACAATTCATATCATGTTATCATCCTCATCATCACTATCTTCGAAGAAGCATCCAGTATACCACGGCATTAGGCGCCGTGGTGGAAAATGGGTGTCCGAAATCCGGGAGCCACGTAAGACTAACCGCATCTGGCTAGGCACATTCCTCACACCAGAAATGGCGGCTGCCGCCTATGATGTGGCGGCATTGGCACTAAAAGGCGGCGAAACTGTTCTTAACTTCCCGGAATCAATTGGGAGGTATCCGGTGCCCGCAACGAATTCCCCCGATGACATTCGTGCAGCTGCCATTGTTGCCGCTGAACTAATGAATGCACCAGAAGCTAGCAATTATCCATTAAGTAATGTTTTTCAGCCTGAAAATGCTGCTACTCCATGGTTTTCTGAAACTGGGTTTTTGGATGAGGAAGCAGTATTTTCTATGCCAAGTTTACTCATGGATATGGCTCAGGGAATGCTGCTATCACCGCCAAGAATGAGCCCTCACAACTCACCGGAAAATTCAGTAGGAGAAAGTTTGTGGAACTATTATTGATCCATGAACATATATAAGTTCCTCTACACATCTAAGTATAAAATAAAAGTCAAAGTAAAATAGTTTACTTAATGTGGGTCCCATATCAGCTTGATTGATTAATGTGTGGGACAATAAAAATTGTGAGTATCTAATTCCTTTCCCATGTCAGCTTGTGACTATCTCTTTCCCTCAAGAAAATTGGTGAGTTGAGAGAAAAGACTTTCCTCAAGAATTGGTTAACGACTTAATCTAATGAGTTTTACTATGCATTATCAGGCCCTATCTACTTTTCTTGTGAGAAAAAAATAGAGTAAAAGTGCTGCTTGATTCTTAGGCTATAATGATGTATTTCAATGCTTATGAGTATTTGACTATTTGTTCTTGTCTGGTCTGGTTTCCCAGTTGGGTTTTCTTTCTTTTGTTCTTTCCCCTTTTCATTTTTATAGTATATGTCTGTGCTATATGTAGTTTACTTTGAAAGTTGGATTTTTGGTAAGGGTGTGAGGATTTAGAAGATTTGATATATATGATATTCCTTTATAATTTCTTCAAATCATTTTGAAATTGTTAAACTAGAACTTTCTAATCCTTTGTTGTCTAAAAGTGAACTTACAAACACATCATAAAGAATAAATGAAATACACTTTTTTTTAAAGATGATTCAAATTAAAATTTGGAAAAATATAACACTGATTGACCTCTTAATCCCAAAAAATTAGTTTGATATCTATCAGTGTCAACACAAAGTTACACAAACACAGTTATTCAAAACAATCATAAAGGAAAAGGTTGTGTATTAATAAAGAAAAAAGTTATTCAAAACATCTATTATATTTTTTATTGTTTATTATTTTATTATGTTATATAACAATTATTTATCTTTTTCCTATGTATCCCTAAGGAAATGATAAAATGTATATCTTTCTATAGTTAGAGAGATGACAAATGTAATACTAATGAAAGTGGAGGTTAAGGCATAGAGTGAGAGTGCAGTGTTAACATATGATCTTCATTAATAGAAACATATACTACACATAAAACAAACCAAAAACAATATGATAAAACATGTGGCTCATGTAATAATCCAACATTAAACACAACTCCAGGGCCAAACATAGGCACATAGAACTAATAAACTTCTTGCTGGCTAAGATCAGAGACCACGATGCTCTAAAAAAAAAGCACAAAGCTCGGGTCCAATCAAGAACGTAATGTTCTCATGGATTAGTTTCAAAGTGAACGCGGTTCCAAGCTTAGGGAGTTCTTCCTGAAGCAACACGATTGGGCCTTTCAAGAACCAGAACAAATTGTCGATGATCGGTAACAATTTCATAACCGAAGGAAGTTTTTTGGTGGATTTAGTTATGAGAAGAAGAGCAGTGTTGAAAAACTTGCCGTCTAAATCCGTCGATGTCGTCAAGCTATATCAGAAATCGAGAACGAAGAAGATAAGGGGTTTGCGAATCTTCGTCTCCTTTAAGGTGAGCATTAAGAAGATGCAAACTTAGGAAGTGTCACATTTAAGGTGTCAAAATGAGAGGGTTGGCAGGTCCGCTAAAGCCCAAGAATTTATAGGATTTGAGTATCAGATAAGTACATATTATAGAATTTGAGTGTTTTAGCCAGTCCCGGCATGACTATATTAAATTCGGGCTCAGACTGAGCTTACACGGACGGATACGGGCTACCCATTTTCCTTACATTTCTTATCTTTATTGGCACAATTGCCTTGGTAATAAGCATTGTCTAAAAGTTTACAAAACAACTTATAATAAAAAATATATAATAAATATTGTATTGTGAACTTTAAATAAAAATAGAGTAATATCTAAACATAAATATTTATAAATTACAATAATATTATAAAGTTAAGTATTATATTATTTTTCATATTTTTTGGAATATCTGTTTAAGTCAATAACAAAATAATGTATCAAATCAAATAAGAAGACATTAAACCATATAGATTTCAATTTTTGTTCTTAATTGTATATTTAATTAGATTTAACTTCTACAACAAAAACATAATAAAGAAAATAATGTTTACAACAAAACTAAAAGACGACATAATTGTTTACCATAAAGAATTACATTAGAGTTGTCAAAACGGGCTACCCGGACGGGTTCGGGCTAGCCCGCTTTTAATTCAGGCTAAGATGGGTCGGGCTAAAAAGCCCGGTTATATTTTATGTTTCTTAAATTGAGGCCCAAGCCCGCCCAAAGTGGGCTGCGGGTTGTGGCGGGTCGGCCCGGATTTTTTATATTAAAAAAATTAAATAACTTAAATTTTACAACCTATTTAGTATTTCTACAAAAAATTTGTAAAAAAGTAAACAATTGTAACTTTTGTATTGCATCTTCTACTAAAATACTTTAAAGGTCTTGAATTGCCTAATCTTAAATCATAATAATATAATTGTCAAATATTAAATCATTACACTTTAGTCAAAATATTAAATTCATAGTAACCACAAAGTATTAGAAAATAGAAAACACATACATAAAACAAAATCAACATTCTTCTCATTGAACAATTGATTCTAAACCTCCATGAGAAAGTTTTACGTCTTCAATATCAATGGCATCTCGTTCATCATCATCCTCTTCATTATCATATTCTACAATAAAAATTAATTATGATATAAAATTGAATGATTAGTTTAAAGTATATAGAAATTTGAACTTAAAAAAAATTATCGACAAAACCATGTAACCAACTACGTGTGTACAAGAGGACTTGAAATGTTTCATCATTTAAAGAACTTCTATACTTGTTCAATATAACACCGCGAATTTTACGATTTTGAATTATAAGATTTTATTAATATTTTTATTAATTATATATTCGAAAATGAATTTCTGGGAATTTTCGGTAAAGAATTAGACGAAACTCTAGTTGAGTTTTAGTCTTGTAATTTTATTTCCTATTTTGTGGTAAATTTTGGTAATTTTTGGAGACAGTTGGTTCTGAACCTCTGTCGGGACCGAAATCCACCCGGTACGGCTCAAAAAGTGGTTTTTGAGTTCCGTAACTCGGAATCGAATTCCGATCGCACCGTTGGCTTCGTAATTTCATTT
>NW_017722818.1:0-761 GCF_001865875.1 Lupinus angustifolius | reverse complement strand
ATAATGTATGTAAGAGAGAACATATCGTGACATAGTAGTGTCCGAATATGACACCCGGATCTCCTAAACCATCTCAAAGGTTTTGGAGTTAACTTGGGATTTAAGAAATCCAAGATGGTTATGTTTGAATGCTTTTGAATATATATGATTGTTGATGAAATGTGTTAGATATTGTATATGAATGTTGTTGGAAAATTTTCTGAGTGCAGGTGTTTGAAAAACTAAGTTCAAATGTGTTTCGGTTGTCGAAAAGGGCAAAAATTGGTATTCTGTCCAAGTCCCTGTCGCTTGGGCGAGAAACTCTCGCCCGGGCGAGCACAGTCTCGCTTGGGCGAGGACTGGGTGAGGGACTGGGCGAGGACTGGGTGAGGGACTGGGCGAGGGGAAGTTTTTGGTTCTGGAACTCCTCGCCCGGGCGCCAAATTCTCGCTCGGGCGAGCAAGGGTCTCGCTTAGGCGAAAAAAACCCAGGAATTTGATGAAATTCTGGACATCCCTCGCCCGGGCGAGCAAAAGTTCCACTTCGGGAAGAAAAAAAATAAAAAAATAAAAAAAAATTCAGGATATTAATGATGTCTCGCTTGGGCGAGGAAGGCTTAAGTTTAATTGAGATTTAAAGATGAAATATTGCTTGGGCGAGAAGGTCTCGCTTGAACGAGAGATGCCCAGTTTTAAAATGATATTATTGATTGAATTTTCGCTTGAGTGAAGGGTCCTCGCTTGGGCGAGAGACAGTGATTGTGTTTGACTATTTGGATTGAT
>NW_017722817.1:0-1044 GCF_001865875.1 Lupinus angustifolius | reverse complement strand
CAGGAATACAAGGGACTCGTCTCACCTAGACTCTCCCTCAAGACACTGTTGGCGAATCACCGTCCAATCAGTGTCGTCCCTGCTTACATCATGGTGCTCTAAGACGTCCCGTCATTTCATCTTCACTACTTCATGGTCACAATGCAATGCATTCTCAATTAGAATCAAATGCAAATGTATTAATCAAACACATGATCGGCCCATCCTTAAGCCATCTCCCGACAAGTACGTCAATCGTACATGCTCAAGGTAACATCTCAATCACAACAACCCACCACTGAATACTCCTAGACGGTCACATGACCAAGCCTCTTACGGTCGGTCGATCGTTGTTTAGTGATATCATGTATCCTTACTAGGGTACCCCCTAGTTCACGACCTCTGGTCGGATACTTGCCCAACAAGGCATAAACACAAACAATGCTTTCATACCTTTGTGGAGTCATGCTTCACATCTAAGACATGATCTCATTCCACAACCTTGTACCACAACACCCTACCCGGGTTCGTCGCATTGTGCACAACCTCATCTTATTTCAATCTTTCCACATTGTCCCTCGCCCAAGTGGGGACTAGTCGCTCGAGCGACAATTCGCCTTTAAATCTCAAATAGACTGAAGCTTTCCTCGCCTAGGCGAAAGTATTATCGCTCAAGCGAGAGGGTTCCAGAAACTCATTAAAATTCTGGATTTTTTTTTGCCCAATCGAGTTTTTGCTCACCCCGGCGACGCCTCGTTCGCCTAGGCGAAAATCCTGAATTTTGTTTTCGCCCAATCGGGTTTTTGCTCGCCCGGGCGGACTTTTGCTCGCCCAGGCGAAAATCGTGGAATTTTTTTTTCGTCCGATCAGGTTTTTGCTCGCCCCGGCGACGCCTGGTTCGCCCAGACTACTAGGATTTGGACATAATGCTAATTTTTGCCATTTTCGACAACCAAGACACATTTAAACATGGTTTTTCAACCACCTGCACTCAAAAAATTTTCAAACAACATTCATATACAATATTCAACACATTTCATCAACAATCATATATATTCAAAAGCA